>NC_137812.1:2532517-2780017 GCF_963921795.1 Nannobrachium achirus
ATCTTTTATCATAACTTACCAGATAAGCACTTCTCTTCTCTGCTGTGCTGTGTCAATGGTGAGTGGGTGTGTCTATGGTGAGTGGGTGTGTCTATGGTGAGTGGGTGTGGCCTCTGGAGCTTCAGGTGTGTATTTAAAGAGCAGAGCAGCCTCCTCTCATTATTACATCACTGACTTACCTGTGAAACTACAAGTCCTATTCACCTGATACAGTAAGACATGTGATCTGTTAGTTACTCTCTCTCTCTCTCTCTCTCTCTCTCTCTCTCTCTCTCTCTCTCTCTCTCTCTCTCTCTCTCTCTCTCACTCTCTCTCTCTCTCTCTCTGTCACTGTGTTTACTAATGTGTGTGTGTTTTCTTCAGATCTTCATCATCTTCATCATGAAGAGTCTCCTGGTTCTCTGTGTTGTCCTCTGTGCTGCTCTCTCTGTCAGGGCTGCAACAGGTACAGTGTTCTACAACACTCTGGTATTGGTTCTAATTCAACTACAGACACATTACAAAATGATACCATTACAGTAACTCTGGGGAAAAAAAGAAAATAACTCACTCTCTGCTATCAATCAGTATTTCAAAAATATAAATGACTATTTTGTAAGAACATTTGTTGGGTGTAGCTAGTATTTTGTTTAGTTTTTGGCCAAAATGTTGATGTCATTTTATAAAGATGACAATTAGACAAAGTTAAACGTGTTGTTTTCTCCCTTCAGTCCTGTCAGCTGAGGATGTTGCTGTGAAGGAAGAGGATGTTGTTGCACCTGTTGGTGCAGGTTAGTGACAATTCAATTACAACTTTATTCACCAAGTACAATAAAATACACAGGAGTTTGACTCCATGGGTAAACAACACCAGAGACAAAAGACAAGGGGAGAAACATGGACTTTTAGGGCGATGGGAATAGAGTCACTGCTAATCATGTTGTAAAATTAGAATAGTAATATGTTTAGTATAAGTACAGCTTGTTGTCCCTCTGTCAGTCAAATACTCAACAACACAGTCCCAAAGAATGAGACATTAAAAAATATTGTATTTATTTTTTGTTCTTTAGTTGAAGCTGTTGAAGAGTCAATCAAACAGGCTCCTGGTAAGTTGTTTTTGTTTGTTTGAGTTTTATTACTACCTCTTCTATCTAAATGTATGGTAATATAATAACAACGTCCTCAAAAGTCCTAAGTTGAGGAGGCAAAAATGTTTGATGTGTGAAGTTTTATTTCAAATTATTCCTTTTTCACAGAAGATGAAGACATCAATGCACCTCCACAAGGTAAAGTAAAATCAATAAGATGTCTTAACAGAAATACAAGACATATTATACAAGTGCATATGACAATACTGTTTATAGTTTTAGTTGCGTATTGTACATGTACATGAAGTATGAGACATTTTAAACATTATTTGTATTTATTTTGTCTTCTATAGTTGAAGCTGCTGAAGAGTTAATGCAACAGGCTCCTGGTAGGTTTTTTTTTTTGTTGTGATTTATGATAATATGATCTCTATGACAAAGTCCTTATCACAAATCCTAAGTTGAGGATGCAAATAGAGATGTTTGAAGGTTGAAGTTTCATTTCAAATTACTCTTTTGTCACAGAAGATGAAGGCATCAATGCATCTCCACAAGGTAAAATCAATACTTTGGATTTCTTAGGAGAAATACACAATTGTGTATTGCAGTGGTTCTCAACCTGTGGGTCGGGACCCTCAGGGGGGTCCCCACACTATTTTGGGGGGTCTCCAGATGATTACCTTAATGTGCAACATTGTTTTCTCACTCAACAGTAGTAAACAAACCAACATAAAGTGTAAAGAGGTATTATGCACATGCACAAGTGACAATTTAAGGACTTTTAAATACCTCTAAAATGACAAATTAAGCATTGGCCAAATAGTCAAATAATAGAGGCAGAAATTGTTGCAGCGTTGTGAGCATGTAGATCTGCTATTTTCACAATAGAACCGTGTTATACAAAATGTAATGCCTGAACTCTTAGTGCTCGTCGGGGTGGGGGGGTCCCCAATTAAAATATGATTATTTTGGGTGTCACGGCCTGAAAAGGTTGAGAACCTGGTGATTTGTACATTTCACATTGATGAACTCCATAGCATACATAATGTGTTGACATGTCTTTGTCCTTTGCTTTCCCAGTGCGTTTCGGCAACTGTCCTGGCAACTGGCACGGCTACCAAGGCAAGTGCTATCTGATGGTGAACGAGCTTCGCACCTGGTCAGATGCTGAGGTAAAACCTTTACGACATTTATACTCTTAAAGCATTCTGACAGCATTTTATTTAACCCATTTAGGCCGGGAACACATTATTAATTTAACCAATGCTTCAGCTACTGTAAAATAGCAGATCTACAAGCTCACAGCACAGCTATTTTTGAAAGATCGTGAACATTTGAATATTTTGACCCGATTCTATAAATGTCTTCTAAATGCTTCCAAGGTTTAGGTTTTAGAAAAGCGCATGTTTCTACGTAAGTGGTTCTCAAACTTTTTCATGTCAAAAACCCCTAGAATTATATGTATTTGGCCCGCCGACCGCTATCTCAAAATGTGTTGTTCTATAGGGACCCCCAGTATAGCAAAGATTTACAAAGGTTTATATTAAAAATGATATATTCAAATATTTGCAAACATTTTCAAGATTTATCAAAAATAGCAGATCTACAAGCTTGTACCGGTATATCTGCTATTTTTCAATAGCTAAAGTACAACATAATCAAAATGTTATTTTCTTCAACCCACCATGTCTCTCTCTCTCTCTCTCTCTCTCTCTCTCTCTCTCTCTCTCTCTCTCTCTCTCTCTCTCTCTCTCTCTCTTGCTGGTTTCATGTGTGTCTCCAGGCCCACTGCAGCAGTCAGCAGGCCAGCCTGGCCTCAGCCCACAGTTTCTGGGAGTACAGCTTCCTGCAGCAGCTGGCTAGGACTGCTGGACACTCCTACGCCTGGATGGGAGGATACTACTTCCAGGTTACACCAAGACTCCCTTAATAATGTCTAGAAACACCTGTACAAACACTTTACATAAAGTGTCCATTCATCTAGTAGTAGCATCATCATTAATCATAAGATCTGGGTTCCAGGTTAGTGATGGAGGTGTAGAAAGGGAAACTAAAGGTAGTGAGAATATGGGGTACAAAATGATTTACTGAAATACTTGACTTTTGCTTAAAACAGATAATAGCTTTGTCTGCAATCAGGCAGGTTATGTAGAGTATACTCTATATTCTGGTTGATTTTTGGATATATGCAAAATATTATCCAAAATGAACATTTTATGTTTTATGCAACAACAGGCAAACAAAGCATGAGAATAAATGCCCTACCAAAGGCCTTAAAGGAGTGTAAATCCCTAGCCTCCTTTAAAACCACTCTGAAAAGTCGAAACTGGTAAAAAAGACAAAGCCTATCTTTACCTCCCCCTGACCTTTTCTCTCTCTCTCTCTCTCTTTTTTTTTTACTGTAAATACCATTTATTTTTTATTTTGTTTTCCCACTGTCTTATTGCATAGTACTTTTTGTCTGTCATTTAATGTTGTATGAGCTAAAAAAAAATAGGGGGGACTCAAATTTAAACGAGCCCAAAAGCTTTCTTTTGGTCTTTATCATTTTAGTTGACCTTGTATCAGTGAACTGTACTGTCCTGTACCTTTTTCCTATGCAAATAATGTATTGAATCAATCAATTCATCATTCAGGACATTCAGTATTCATGTTGGTCAAGGTCCTTGCTGGATGGTTAAACAGACATTATGTTGGAGTGTATCCATGAATGAATTGTTTCCTATGCATCTCTACACAGAGCCGGTGGAGATGGGATGACGGCACAGTGTACAGCTATCAGAACTGGTATTCCCAGTCATCTGCCAGCAGCTACCAATGTCTCCACCTCAACACCTATGGTAAGGAAAATGAATAGCCATTCACAGGTTGATGCGTCAGGACTTGGAGATGAAATGTGTTGCTAACTGTTCACAATAACCCATTTAGAACGGGTACACATTATTGTGTATCATTATTTTATGCTTTAACTATTGAAAAATAGCAGATCTACAAGCTCACAGCACGGCACCGAGTGCCGCGCTTAGAGCTTGTAGATCTGCTATTTTTGAAAAATCGTGAAAATTAGAATTTTGACCCGATTCTATAAGTGTCTTTTGAATCCTTCCAAGACTTTTTGAAAAGCCTATGTTTTTATGTCAGCAATCTGGCCAGCCATCATCAAAGAAAAGGTCCTTTTCACTTAAATGGAGCTCAGTTAGTCTGTTCTTGAGAGACTTGTCAGTGGTTCTCAAACCTTTTCATGTGAAGGACCCCCAAAATGATATGTATTTGGCCACGGACCCCCATCTCAAAATATTCAGTTCCAGGGACCACCCAGAAGCAAAATTTGAGTAACAAATGTTCGCTTTGAAAAAACATATAGTCAAAGAATTGTACACATTTTCACGACTGTTTCAAAAATAGCAGATCTACAAGCTCGCAGCGCGGCACTCGGTGCCGCGCTGTGAGCTTGTATATCTGCTATTTTTCACTGGTTAAAGCATTCAATAATTCTAGGCCTACACAGGCATAATCATACATTGTTTCCTACTAAAACAGAGTCCAGAGGGTGGAGCAATGGCAACTGCGTCTCCCGCTACGGTTCCATCTGCAGTAGATCAGCCACCTACTGCTAGTCACATCCCAGAGGATGGAAAGTGAACAACACCTAATAAGGCCTGGAAACAACAGAAACAGCTGCACCAAGTGATATTACACTGTAAAAATTAAAACATGAAGGGTACTGTAAATGAAGTGGTGCTTTTAATGTACTGTTAAATGTGACAGTTTAAATACCTTTGTACTGCATTGCTTGCATGAGACTATAATAATGCACTGTAAAACTACTGCTACATTCCCAACGTATGAATGAATGTAAAGCGATTTGAGCACACTGAAAAACGCTATAAAAATGCAATCCATTATTATTACATTAGTTACTGTAAGAATGTCACTTGTTGATTTGTCTCTGCAACAGTTAAATAAAAACGAAGCAAATACATTTTTTAATTTTTGTTGGTTCCTCTTTTGCAATTTTTGTAATAATCAAAACCTCCAAAGTAACTAGTAACTAATGTTTTCAAACACATGTAGTGGAGTAAAAGTAAAATTTTTGGATCCGAGATGCAGTGGAGTAGAAGTAAAAGTATTGAAAATTGGAAATAGTCAAGTAAAGTACAAATAACCCAAAACTGCAATTAAGTACAGTAGGCCTACGTATTTACTTTGCACTGCATAGTGCATACCACCCTAGATTTAGTCTCTCTTCATTGGCTGCCTGTCCACCACAGGATACATTTTAAGGCTAAATTGCCACGACTAGAACATACAGATGTCCTCTGTATCTGATTTAACCCATCCTAACTAGAAGTGGACACTAGGCAGGCATAATGCAGGGCAGGCATTTCAGAGAGGCCACAAAGGCCATGGCCGTTGTTACCCCTCAGTTTGGCCTTGTGCTCCTCAAACCAATGGCTTGACTTGAGGCCACAGTGGCCTTAATGCCCCAGCTACCAATTTCTCCTCTGTCTCTTTCTTGTCAATATGTAGACACCATCTTCTCTTGCTTGCCATGTACTGTATATACCATGTGTCTTTTGCTGAGATTCTGAATTCTTAACTCCCCTGAGTCCCCATCTTTAAACCAATCCAGTGACTTAGGTGCAGGGCTGAGCATGGATTAGATTAGAAATACCATAAATTATGTATTTCACTGCAGATTCACTGCAAATTTAACCGTAATACTTCAATTCAATTAATTATTTCAATTGACTAAAATCTTGATTTATTTGATGGCAAAACAGAAGAAAGATGATGAGATGAGCCCTGGCATTTAATACCTGTTCTCGTCTGCTCACCAGAAGTGTTGTTTTTCTGCCTATCTGTTCTGTTATTGGGAGGGAAACCATGACTACTAGAAGGGGATACTGAAGAGCATATACAGATATAATTTTGAATAACAGTAATCAAAGGTAGGCTACTGAAGCAAATACTCCCCCCCTTTCTTGAGGATTGCTGAGAAGGGGATTCCTCTGCGTTTTTTGGCTGGGACTCGGCACCAGTCACTTCTTTTTACACTGACTTTGGACTCTGCACATTTGGACTCTGCACATTTTAAGTATTATTGCATGACTTGGTGCAGACACTTATGTATATAATACGTGTATATTTTTTGGCACTGAGTTGATAAGTAGTTCCCAGTTTGAATGAATGGAAGTGCTTTGAGATTGCAACATGCGTCGAAAAGTGCTATAAAATCCATTATAGAAACTTTGTGTTGTGACTTTTTCAACTGTCTCGACAATTTATATATTTTTAATTTTGCCCGGTATGGTTGATTCTTTTGTGTTGTTTGTTTTTGTAGCTTGGCAGTAAACAACAGTCCTTTTTTGTCTTTATTAATGGCACCTTATTGTAAAGTGCTACCAGATTATTCATCTTTAACTTTAATGTTAACACATTAATGATATGGACAAACAACATTTCAGAACCTTAAAAAACATTTATTGTTTCTTTGAAAGCAGCATTCCAATAGTTTGACGTGATTAATAATATACACATTGTAATAATATACATTTTTCATTACAATTGATTTCAGTTAAATGTAAAGACACAACATGTACTGTACTTAAATGTAAGAAATGTACTTCAGTTCAGATACTGTATACTTGATACTAATCTGTTCAAGAGACCACACAATAAAACACATTGTATTGGAATCCATTCTTCATAATCAGCAGCTGTCTGGACTCCTCTTGCAGATGGAAGGCCAACTGGGGGAACCGTTATTGTTGGACCAGCCCGCTATAAAACATAAAAGAATACATCAATAAGCATGTCAATCGGAGCTAAAGCGAAGGGGGCAGACGCCACTGCCCCGCGAAGGCGCGCGTGCAATACACCCGTCATGTTGCCATACCTTAGCAACAGGCATGATACATTTATTTTAAGATTCTATTTTTCCCCCCCAAAATCTCTATGGTTTCTGGGCTGGATATGGCAGTCTGGAACAGTTGTTCAAGTGCGGCTAAACTTGGCATAATATAGCAAACGTGCCACAATTAACAATAATGAATTGCACCTGTGAAGCTGACCTGCGGAACCTGGGAATATACCATTTTGTCAAGATGGAGAATACAAGTGTGGATAATATAATTATAATACCTTGTTAAATGTTGCATTTGTAGTTATTTTAATGTAATTTAACAACATAACCAGCACAGATAGACAAAGAGACATTCATGGATTTATATTTTAAAGTAACTTGTATGCTCCCCCCTGGACCCATGGTATGGCAGCTGCATACCCCTGCCATACCCAAATGACGCCCCTGGAAGGGGGGAACTTGCAGATGGCTAGTTTGAGTCTAACTTGTGTTACACTATCCACCTGTTTCCACGAGAATTTACTGTAGCATTATTTGCGGGACACTTGCGGTTAACAGCAGACATACAAGCTCACGTCGTCGCAGATGCAACCGGTGTGAGCTTGTAGATCACTCTCGGCTGCGGCGCCGGAAGCTGCCTGCACATTCTGCGCAATGCACGATGGGATGTTGGAAAGTTGTGGATATGGATCATGACATTAACCTACAACATGTCAACACTAGTGTTGACAGAATATCAAATTAAAGAATGACATGATGTGTCTTACCCCGGGTGTTGAGGTACATGCACTGGTTTGAGCTGACACTGCTTTGAGAGTTCCAGTAGGCGTAGTCATAAGGGGTCTGGTCCAACCACCTCCAGCCCTGCACACAGGTACAGTGTAAAGTCAATACATCATCATTATTTTGGGACGGAGAATCAATCCAATTCGTGGAAAATAAGATTTGACTGACCTGGAAGTAGAGGCCTCCTATCCAGGCCACTGAGCTGGATCCAGATCTCATAGTGAGTTCCTGGAGGAAGCTGTAGTCCCACACATTGTGGACAGATGGCAGAGAAGCACCCAGACTGGCACAGTGGGCCTGAGAGAGAGAGAGAGAGAGAGAGAGAGAGAGAGAGAGAGAGAGAGAGAGAGAGAGAGAGAGAGAGACAGAGAGAGAGAGAGAGTTGACTTTTACCAAATAACTAATTGCTAACCATGGTTTTACCAACCAATAGTTATTACTTTTACCATGCAGACATGGTTTTATTTATGACTTTTAGAATATTTATTTGTAAGGTTTTACCACTGCACTGGACCAGGATCTGCCAGAGCTCACATACATGTAGCAGCTGCCCCTGTGTTTGGTCCAACCAGAGGGACACACGAAGAAACGACCTGGGCACACATCAAGACATTGTTATGATTCAATAAGTACATATGATAGACAGACAGACAGACAGACAGACAGACAGACAGACAGACAGACAGACAGACAGACAGACAGACAGACAGACAGACAGACCTTCAGGTCCTGTTTCCTGTTGCTCTTCAATAACAGCAGTCTGGTCCTCTGAAAGAGAAGATGTATGACTTTAACACTTCACCACAATGATGACACAAACATCACATGTTGCTGATCAACAATCATAATACTGCATGAATGGAAACCATTTTTTCCCCCTTCATCGTTTTACCTTGAGGTAGAGCGAGTTCAAGTTCTACTTCATGTTCAGCTTCCACTGAGAGAGAGAAATAAATAGAGAGAGAGAGAGAGAGAGAGAGAGAGAGAGAGAGAGAGAGAGAGAGAGAGAGAGATTGTGCAGTTTGACATTTGATGCCAACAAAACATTGAATCACATAACAAGTAATTATCACAGTGACATGTTGTATAACTTACCAGAGACATAAGGCTGAATGATTTCTTCGGTAGCCTCCAATGTTTCAACTAATAGTAAAATAAAAAAAAGATTCACTTGCTTCTTAATATAATTCTTACAAATATTTAGGGCCTACTTTGACTGTCACATCATCTATGGTGTCTAAACCAAGCTGTAACTGAATATTTGAGACATAGGATCATGCAGACAGGATTTCAATGTGTTACAATGGAAGTGTCTTACTTGCTGCAGATCTCACACAGAGAGCAACACAGAGGAGAACACCGAGGATGAGGAGAGACTTCATGATGAAGACGATGATAACACGGTAGGATAATCTAAAAAAAGAGAACAGAGAAAAGCTTAAGTTTGAAGACAAAACAATCTTATTACAGAATTAATTATATATCTGAAGCATATAGCAATGCAAGCAAAGAGAGAGAGAGAGAGAGAGAGAGAGAGAGAGAGAGAGAGAGAGAGAGAGAGAGAGAGAGAGAGAGAGAGAGAGAGAAGCAGTGTAGGTCTTACCTATGTCAGGTATCAGGTAGAGTTGTGATGTGATGATGAGAGTTGAACTGTTCTCCTCTTTATATACACGTCTGAACCCCAGATAAGACCTGCACGTTAATGAATGACCATTTACTGCTGTTATTGATGTGAGTGATTTATTGCTTCCTGGTGGGAAATGTTCATGATCAGCACTGGGTGAAAAGAGAGGTTTAGTGGGCAACTAATGGGCGTATGCATTTACCCGCTAAAACGCATGTTTACTTTTTGTCACTGGAAATTTAGAGTTGAAAAAAATCTACTGATGAGACTACTAATTATGGGGGTCTCTCTCTCTCTCTCTCTCTCTCTCTCTCTCTCTCTCTCTCTCTTTGGGACAACAGGTATTGACATCAAAATGGCACATTCAATACAGAATTGAATGGATTGAGACTCCCTAAAAGTATGTACAAATCAGCCCTCAATGTTCATAATAATATATACATATTATTATAATATAACATTTATGTTTCTCTCTCATGAGAATCAGATGATTATACTAAAAGTCTATCTCTACCTCCATTCAACAACTTCTCAACCTGTTACATTCTGAAGTTCTGTCAGTATTTCAGCTCCATTCACATGCTCAGTATTTTTTAAACACTTTCATTATTAATTCCCCATAATCCCAAATCTGCCAAAAATGTATTTTTGACATCCACTATAACTGACATATGTGATCATAAATTTAAATGACACTGAACACATTTTGATCTGTCACTGTTGCTATTGATTGATGCAAACTGAAAATAACCAGGATAACAAAGTGTGTGTGTATTATTGTTTTTATCTGTGTCCATGTGTAGGGAATATAAAATCCTTATCTGGTTCTGATAAGAGGTCCTTTTTACTGTAATCAGGTAATAAGGACATTTTGAATGAGACAAAGTCACGTTTTACAATGGATTATACAGTCTGCCAGTCATTGAGGTATTTAAATCAAGCAGGCAGGAAGATGTTTACTAACAGTGCAGGCTTGTCTTTTATGTCAGTGTACTGTAGCTGCTGCAATCTGACACACACAATAGATGAAGATATGATGAAGATGAAATGGAGAGACATTATCAGAGTCCTCTGTCACAACGGTTGTGTTTTGTCATCAGAATTGTTTAAACTTGTATTATGCTTGTACTGTATGCTGTGTCTTCACAACTGTACACTTACAATCTTGAATACAATAATAATACTAGTAAGACACCTGAGGGTGACATGCGACCTCAGGGTGACATGCGCCAATTCTTGACCATCTGGCCAACCACAGCGTTTCTCTGACGATTCTAGTTGTTGTCATTCTGGGGGGAGTTTGTTCATGTTTTTGTGAGGGTATCAACCCTAGGAGACACGGGGAGAACATGCAAACTCCACACATAAAGGCCCTATCGCCCACACCCTAGTTGGGGTTGGCGATAGGGCCTTTCTGTGTGGAGTTTGCCATGGAGATGTGGTACAGAATGACTCATATATGGGCATAAAAAGTATGTCATGTGACATCACTTCCTGTACAGACAGTCAGACAGACAGCCATTGACTCCGGCCTAACAATGGCTACTGTCTATGACGGTAGTCCCATATGACATGATGGACTGTACTATCTCCATATATAGTGTTCTCCACATCTCCATGGTTAGGCCAAACAGGTTTGCTCCATTTCTCCATGTATAGGTCCAAATGGCCAACGTTGAGCTTGACAACAAAACGTTCTTAACACAGCCGCCCCCATATTTACTTTAGAAAATATGTTAAATTCTAAGAAAGTTTCGAGTACCAGTTTGATACAAGAGCGAATAAGCGCTACACTTCTGGAATCCTGTGCGTCGACTTAAAGTCGGATCCAGGCCTAATAACTTTATCTGGCCGCCCCGTTGCCACCTCCTTGTTACATTTTCTTTTCTGAGACTGCCGACTGCACATTGTACCTCATCCACTCTCCATTCTCTCTCCTTTTGGTATCTTTATCCTCCTCCTCCTTTTTTTCTTTTTTATTCTTCTCTTTTTTTGTCTTTCTTAGTCTTGTGTATCCTTCTCTTTTTTTTTGTCTTTCTTAGTCTTGTGTAGCCGCCCCGTACAGGAAGTGATGTCACAACTCGCTGACATCACACTGACATCACTTCCTGTACGGAAAGATTACAGAAGGTCACTCAAGCGACACGGTTTTCCAGGGTAAATGCGACCTTCGGTCGCAACAATAATAATATCTGGGATTTATATATTTCTTTCCTGAGACGTCAAGGACACAAAACTTTATAGGAAAACTCAGATAGGCAAAAGTTAAAGAATTAAAAGCAGTAAAACACAAAAAATAACAAGTTGAAATCAAAGTCAACTAGGAAAGGCTATTCCAAACAGGTGGGTTTTCGGGGCGTCTCTGAAATGTTTGGGGAGTGCATTCCAGAGGGAGGGGGAAGCCACAGAGAAGGCCCTGTCGACCCAGGTACGGAGTCTGGTCTTAGAAGTCTAATCTTAGGAGTCTGGTCTTAGGAGTCTGGTCTTAGCAGTCTGGTCTTAGGAGTCTGGTCTTAGCAGTCTGGTCTTAGCAGTCTGGTCTTAGGAGTCTGGTCTTAGCAGTCTGGTCTTAGCAGTCTGGTCTTAGGAGTCTGGACCTGAGGGAACAGGATGGGACATCACATGTGGCTCGAGGAGGGCAACGACAGAGGAGGGAGCCAGGTTGTGCAGTGCCTTGTAGGTGGTGAGCAGCAAAACACCTAAATCATAATAATGGCACATGTCAACTGTTTACTTTGTCTGCAGATAATTAAAATCCAGATATGTGCATGAGTGAAGGGTCTACTCTGTGCAGAGCAAATGCAGAGGCACGAAAAATTAAGTTAGATCAAGCAACATCCCTGTATCAAAGAACATAATATAACAGTGCATCTATGTCTTATGGAGCCAGTTACAAGATAAGGTTCAGAGATAAGAGCTCATGATTCCTTCATAGTGGAGTGCATCTCTAGCCCCTTTTCGACTGCAGCTTTAGCGCCACACTACACGACACTAGACCACATCACACCGCACCACATAGAAATATCTACATTTTCCATTACACAAAAGTACCCCTATCGGTAAGAAACAAATTGACCCTTTTAACTGTGATTATAATACAATATACATTTGTATTAACTATCCTAAATTATAATGCACTACAGTATAATGGATTATTACTGTGATTATAATACACTATAATTAAAGGAGCTATTGTCAACCTTTTCATTGTAGGGCCGACACTTGTTTACATCCTAGTCTATAGACTAGAATGTAAACAAAGTGTTGGTCTGACAACGGCCAAAATGATTATTTTATCATTATTTTACGCTTTTTGTGGTCATTTTTGAATAAGCTTATTTTTTTATAAAATATTTTCGAAACATTATTTTTATTTTAGCATCCGTTTTTCAAGAAAAAGTTGACTATATCTCCTTTAAAGTATTAACACATTGGCCGCCATTTTAACATTGACTGTATGGCTCTCCTGCCATTTTGTTTAAGCATTTTATTCATATATATACATTTTTCCTAAATTCCCTGTTTGCACGAAAATGTCATACAGTGCCTGAAATGAAAGAGGACATCCTCTAGTCTCTCCAAAAAATATTCTTTTGTATGTAGGATGTAGCAATCTAGAGTTTTAGCCATTTCAAACCCCTTGTTTTTTCAAAATCCAGGTGGAAATTCAAAATAATTTGAGTTGACCTTTTTGTGAATGATCTCTTTTCCAGTGGATAACTCACTTGATATGTGTCTTTATGGCTTCAGGCATTATCAGATAAGTGTACTAATGTAATTATGTAATAGGATTTTTTTTGAATTTTCTGTTTAGAAAAATGCAGAGAAAAATATTTTTATTGGCTATGTCTGACCAAAAAACTCAGCAATTTCACATACTTTATTGCAGTATTTCTGTGAGTATTTATGTGAGCCCCCACTTGGGGGCGCTTTCTCTCTGTCTCTGTGTGTCTGCTGCTGGATTTTGCTCTGTACAGGTGCACACACACAAATAGACATCAAAGGGGGCATGAGTCTTTTTTCTAACATGTCCTAGAATGTGAAAATAGCAGATCTACAAGCTCTACAAGCTCTACAAGCTCAACACATCGCTCTGTGACACATTGAGAGCTTGTAGAGCTTGTAGATCTGCTATTTTCACATTCTAGGACATGTTAGAAAAATGTCTCCCCCTGCCCCTAAAACATCCTCTGCACGCCCTGCTAAACAGCCTCTGATGCGTCTTTGCTAACGAGGCATCGACATTAGTTGATCACTTTTTTTGGGGGGGAGCGGTGGTCCCATATATTCTCTATGGGTGGTCCACGGACCGCCGCCTGGTTCCCCGAGAAGTGTTGGCTGGAGACCAGGGTAGTGAGAGGACGGACCCCCTTCGTGAGATCGCATCGCCAGGGACCACTTCACTTGTCTCTGACAACTGGATCGTGTCGTGTGAACTTATGTAACAAATGAATCGGGCTATTGATTGATTTTACAACGTTGTGTAACAGTTGATTATCGTGTTCCCACTGCTCTGCTGAGGTCTGCGAAGTGTTGGGCCCGCGGACCCCCTATTGGTTCCGTTAGAAAGGCGACCAGGGACCCCCCCTTTGCAAAGGACCGCCTGGCGCCCATGGCCTGCTTGTGGACTATACCATTACAAAACAATATATTATAGCCTGGATATATGGATTATAAACCATGGTGTCGATTCTAATCAACCATCAGCATTCTCAGGTATGTTTTAGAAGCATTTATATGGCGAATTGGCGATAATTGTGTTATTTTGTGTCTTGAGAGAGAGAGAGAGAGGCAGATCTCTGATAGCACTTATGGGACTGAACGTAGCCTATATATGCTGATCTGGGGAACCACTGAAACAGACATACAGTGGTCCGTGGACCACACACACACACACACACACACACACACACACACACACACACACACACACACACACACACACACACACACACACACACACAAACACAGCTGTTCTAACACTTTTTTTCTTCTCTTTTTTTTCTGGCTGCCAGCCTTGTGTGCTCCAATGCGTCACTTTGCCAGTTCACTGTGCGTTATGGGGAGATTTATACATTTGTATTGCAATTTATACATTATTACAGTCTTTTTTTCAAACACACTTACTTTGATGTGTGATATTTTTGGTTCCCTTTATGACAGAAGGCTCAAACTTTGTCATGGGCAGGGGGAGGGGGTTAATTAACATTACATTATATAAAAGCTAATTCTCTGGACTATCGGGCCTGGCGGGGAACGACTTCGGGATTTTCTCGGGGAGACGGGGAATGAGTTAATGTATTACTAATAGTATGATAATTATAATAGATTACAATAGTGGTTATGACACAATAGAATCTATTATCATGTATTACAACTAATCAGTCATTATGAAGTGTTTGGCCCTGTTTGGGTTAGCTCAGACCTACTCTAGATTCGATACTCTTTAGTACCACGTTTAGTACCGCTTTCACACCACTCTACCCAGGTCCTTGTAGTGGAAAACCTGTCACAAGTGGGCGGTGTGGAGTGGTGTGGTGTTGGGCCATGTCAGTGGAAAAGGGGCTAATGTCTTATCCAGTCTGATAACATATTCATAGATGACACCAAAACAGATGGGAATTTTGCTTCTAAAATGCAGTGCACTTATTTGCAAAGCACATAAAACATCAGTGATTGTCATGTCCATGAGCATACACAACACCAGAGATTGATTGTTGATCGATTGAATGATTGACTGCGAATTATGTTAATATTTATCCTGTATTATTCATACTGTTATTGTTACAGATTGTTTTTCTTGGATCAGTCCTTTTTGACTGGAAATATAATGCAAACTACTTTTTCATAGACTTTATTCCTTATTTGGGTTTATTGTCATTTTGTTGAACAGTGTTGGTTGCTTGTTTTTTTATCTTATCTTATTTTTTATACTATATTAATCTAGACAGAAAATTTGACTGTTGCTGACAAGTGAAAGTATGGTTTGTTGGTGAGTGTGGTAATAATAATAATCTTTATTCCGAAGGGAAATGTGTCTTTCAAAAAAAAAAAGAAAAAAAAAACAACAACACAAAACATCACAAGACAGATCATCAGGTCCCCACTATATTCACAGAAAACCATCCTAGCGAGGGGGGCACTTGCTTAGCAGGTTGTTTAGTGCAGGGATGGCTGAGGGGACAAAACTCCTGCTAAACTGTACCTTGTGCCACGTCAAGGTTCTGTATCGACACCCCGTTGGTAAGAGGTCGAAGTAGCGATACAGAGGATGATCAGTGTCATTTGTTATGTGATGACTAATGTTGTAGGTAAATGAATAATACTGCTGTGTAAATGTAAATTATAGTGAAGTGTCCACTGGGTAGTATCCACATTTCTTTATTCAGGTTTTATTTGGGACTGGCATTGAGTACACAAGTATACACAACACTCCCCAATTGGTGACCTAGTTATTATTGCAACTTGTATCATTTCCAGACAATAATGATAACAAGATATGATTAAAAAATAGATCAGTATTTCCTTATGATTTACCAGAAGAGTGTTGATAAGGAGTTGAACTTTGGTATTGTATATGACATTACTGATTCATGGAATTAAATACACAAAGGACAGTGCTGGTCAATGGAATTAAGAGAAAGATGACATTGGATAAAACTGGATAAAAGATAATTACAAAATCGTCAGATAGTTTGCTCGGAACCTTTGAAATACACCTTTGATATAGAAAAGAATCTTTGGAACAACTACAGAGGAATGTCACTCCACTGAACACAATGCAATTGAAACTCATCTTATGCTCTTAGCCACTTAAATCCCAGCATCCGTATTGTGGGGAAAGCTTTTACAGAAAATATCAGATCGACAAGTTAAGATTCTGAAGATATGTGACTAGGTCTGGTACTTTGTTCCTTATGTCTGCATTGGTCATTTTTCTTTTTTGTACAGATTATCCAAGTACAGAATCTAAGCTTTCATATGATGTATCATTTGTTGGAATTGGAGCATATTTGAAGAAGTTATGGGCATTTTAAACTTGTTGCACCATAAAACCCAAAGTGCTTAAAAAGCCATTTCAATGCAAGGAACATTTTTACACCTCTAGGTAGCCAGAAGTGGGTGTGACAATGGGAGGGACAATAGGTACTTACCACCCCCCCCGGCGAATTGGCGATAATTGTGTTATTTTGTGTCTTGAGAGAGAGAGAGAGAGGCAGATCTCTGATAGCACTTATGGGACTGAACGTAGCCTATATATGCTGATCTGGGGAACCACTGAAACAGACATACAGTGGTCCGTGGACCACACACACACACACACACACACACACACACACACACACACACACACACACACACACACACACACACACACACACACACACACACACACACACACAAACACAGCTGTTCTAACACTTTTTTTCTTCTCTTTTTTTTCTGGCTGCCAGCCTTGTGTGCTCCAATGCGTCACTTTGCCAGTTCACTGTGCGTTATGGGGAGATTTATACATTTGTATTGCAATTTATTCATTATTACAGTCTTTTTTTCAAACACACTTACTTTGATGTGTGATATTTTTGGTTCCCTTTATGACAGAAGGCTCAAACTTTGTCATGGGCAGGGGGAGGGGGTTAATTAACATTACATTATATAAAAGCTAATTCTCTGGACTATCGGGCCTGGCGGGGAACGACTTCGGGATTTTCTCGGGGAGACGGGGAATGAGTTAATGTATTACTAATAGTATGATAATTATAATAGATTACAATAGTGGTTATGACACAATAGAATCTATTATCATGTATTACAACTAATCAGTCATTATGAAGTGTTTGGCCCTGTTTGGGTTAGCTCAGACCTACTCTAGATTCGATACTCTTTAGTACCACGTTTAGTACCGCTTTCACACCACTCTACCCAGGTCCTTGTAGTGGAAAACCTGTCACAAGTGGGCGGTGTGGAGTGGTGTGGTGTTGGGCCATGTCAGTGGAAAAGGGGCTAATGTCTTATCCAGTCTGATAACATATTCATAGATGACACCAAAACAGATGGGAATTTTGCTTCTAAAATGCAGTGCACTTATTTGCAAAGCACATAAAACATCAGTGATTGTCATGTCCATGAGCATACACAACACCAGAGATTGATTGTTGATCGATTGAATGATTGACTGCGAATTATGTTAATATTTATCCTGTATTATTCATACTGTTATTGTTACAGATTGTTTTTCTTGGATCAGTCCTTTTTGACTGGAAATATAATGCAAACTACTTTTTCATAGACTTTATTCCTTATTTGGGTTTATTGTCATTTTGTTGAACAGTGTTGGTTGCTTGTTTTTTTATCTTATCTTATTTTTTATACTATATTAATCTAGACAGAAAATTTGACTGTTGCTGACAAGTGAAAGTATGGTTTGTTGGTGAGTGTGGTAATAATAATAATCTTTATTCCGAAGGGAAATGTGTCTTTCAAAAAAAAAAAGAAAAAAAAAAACAACAACACAAAACATCACAAGACAGATCATCAGGTCCCCACTATATTCACAGAAAACCATCCTAGCGAGGGGGGCACTTGCTTAGCAGGTTGTTTAGTGCAGGGATGGCTGAGGGGACAAAACTCCTGCTAAACTGTACCTTGTGCCACGTCAAGGTTCTGTATCGACACCCCGTTGGTAAGAGGTCGAAGTAGCGATACAGAGGATGATCAGTGTCATTTGTTATGTGATGACTAATGTTGTAGGTAAATGAATAATACTGCTGTGTAAATGTAAATTATAGTGAAGTGTCCACTGGGTAGTATCCACATTTCTTTATTCAGGTTTTATTTGGGACTGGCATTGAGTACACAAGTATACACAACACTCCCCAATTGGTGACCTAGTTATTATTGCAACTTGTATCATTTCCAGACAATAATGATAACAAGATATGATTAAAAAATAGATCAGTATTTCCTTATGATTTACCAGAAGAGTGTTGATAAGGAGTTGAACTTTGGTATTGTATATGACATTACTGATTCATGGAATTAAATACACAAAGGACAGTGCTGGTCAATGGAATTAAGAGAAAGATGACATTGGATAAAACTGGATAAAAGATAATTACAAAATCGTCAGATAGTTTGCTCGGAACCTTTGAAATACACCTTTGATATAGAAAAGAATCCTTGGAACAACTACAGAGGAATGTCACTCCACTGAACACAATGCAATTGAAACTCATCTTATGCTCTTAGCCACTTAAACCCCAGCATCCGTATTGTGGGGAAAGCTTTTACAGAAAATATCAGATCGACAAGTTAAGATTCTGAAGATATGTGACTAGGTCTGGTACTTTGTTCCTTATGTCTGCATTGGTCATTTTTCTTTTTTGTACAGATTATCCAAGTACAGAATCTAAGCTTTCATATGATGTATCATTTGTTGGAATTGGAGCATATTTGAAGAAGTTATGGGCATTTTAAACTTGTTGCACCATAAAACCCAAAGTGCTTAAAAAGCCATTTCAATGCAAGGAACATTTTTACACCTCTAGGTAGCCAGAAGTGGGTGTGACAATGGGAGGGACAATAGGTACTTACCACCCCCCCCGGCGAATTGGCGATAATTGTGTTATTTTGTGTCTTGAGAGAGAGAGAGAGAGAGGCAGATCTCTGATAGCACTTATGGGACTGAACGTAGCCTATATATGCTGATCTGGGGAACCACTGAAACAGACATACAGTGGTCCGTGGACCACACACACACACACACACTCACACACACACACACACACACACACACACACACACACACACACACACACACACACACAAACACAGCTGTTCTAACACTTTTTTTCTTCTCTTTTTTTTCTGGCTGCCAGCCTTGTGTGCTCCAATGCGTCACTTTGCCAGTTCACTGTGCGTTATGGGGAGATTTATACATTTGTATTGCAATTTATACATTATTACAGTCTTTTTTTCAAACACACTTACTTTGATGTGTGATATTTTTGGTTCCCTTTATGACAGAAGGCTCAAACTTTGTCATGGGCAGGGGGAGGGGGTTAATTAACATTACATTATATAAAAGCTAATTCTCTGGACTATCGGGCCTGGCGGGGAACAACTTCGGGATTTTCTCGGGGAGACGGGGAATGAGTTAATGTATTACTAATAGTATGATAATTATAATAGATTACAATAGTGGTTATGACACAATAGAATCTATTATCATGTATTACAACTAATCAGTCATTATGAAGTGTTTGGCCCTGTTTGGGTTAGCTCAGACCTACTCTAGATTCGATACTCTTTAGTACCACGTTTAGTACCGCTTTCACACCACTCTACCCAGGTCCTTGTAGTGGAAAACCTGTCACAAGTGGGCGGTGTGGAGTGGTGTGGTGTTGGGCCATGTCAGTGGAAAAGGGGCTAATGTCTTATCCAGTCTGATAACATATTCATAGATGACACCAAAACAGATGGGAATTTTGCTTCTAAAATGCAGTGCACTTATTTGCAAAGCACATAAAACATCAGTGATTGTCATGTCCATGAGCATACACAACACCAGAGATTGATTGTTGATCGATTGAATGATTGACTGCGAATTATGTTAATATTTATCCTGTATTATTCATACTGTTATTGTTACAGATTGTTTTTCTTGGATCAGTCCTTTTTGACTGGAAATATAATGCAAACTACTTTTTCATAGACTTTATTCCTTATTTGGGTTTATTGTCATTTTGTTGAACAGTGTTGGTTGCTTGTTTTTTTATCTTATCTTATTTTTTATACTATATTAATCTAGACAGAAAATTTGACTGTTGCTGACAAGTGAAAGTATGGTTTGTTGGTGAGTGTGGTAATAATAATAATCTTTATTCCGAAGGGAAATGTGTCTTTCAAAAAAAAAAAGAAAAAAAAAAACAACAACACAAAACATCACAAGACAGATCATCAGGTCCCCACTATATTCACAGAAAACCATCCTAGCGAGGGGGGCACTTGCTTAGCAGGTTGTTTAGTGCAGGGATGGCTGAGGGGACAAAACTCCTGCTAAACTGTACCTTGTGCCACGTCAAGGTTCTGTATCGACACCCCGTTGGTAAGAGGTCGAAGTAGCGATACAGAGGATGATCAGTGTCATTTGTTATGTGATGACTAATGTTGTAGGTAAATGAATAATACTGCTGTGTAAATGTAAATTATAGTGAAGTGTCCACTGGGTAGTATCCACATTTCTTTATTCAGGTTTTATTTGGGACTGGCATTGAGTACACAAGTATACACAACACTCCCCAATTGGTGACCTAGTTATTATTGCAACTTGTATCATTTCCAGACAATAATGATAACAAGATATGATTAAAAAATAGATCAGTATTTCCTTATGATTTACCAGAAGAGTGTTGATAAGGAGTTGAACTTTGGTATTGTATATGACATTACTGATTCATGGAATTAAATACACAAAGGACAGTGCTGGTCAATGGAATTAAGAGAAAGATGACATTGGATAAAACTGGATAAAAGATAATTACAAAATCGTCAGATAGTTTGCTCGGAACCTTTGAAATACACCTTTGATATAGAAAAGAATCTTTGGAACAACTACAGAGGAATGGCACTCCACTGAACACAATGCAATTGAAACTCATCTTATGCTCTTAGCCACTTAAACCCCAGCATCCGTATTGTGGGGAAAGCTTTTACAGAAAATATCAGATCGACAAGTTAAGATTCTGAAGATATGTGACTAGGTCTGGTACTTTGTTCCTTATGTCTGCATTGGTCATTTTTCTTTTTTGTACAGATTATCCAAGTACAGAATCTAAGCTTTCATATGATGTATCATTTGTTGGAATTGGAGCATATTTGAAGAAGTTATGGGCATTTTAAACTTGTTGCACCATAAAACCCAAAGTGCTTAAAAAGCCATTTCAATGCAAGGAACATTTTTACACCTCTAGGTAGCCAGAAGTGGGTGTGACAATGGGAGGGACAATAGGTACTTACCACCCCCCCCCCCCCCCCCCCAATCACTCCCCCCCAAGTCAAACCACACCCACAGTGGTATAGCTGTCAACTTCAAATTTACTTTTATTCCACTACAATTATTTAAAACTACTATTTAGTAGTAGACCTGTGGTATTGTGCTATAGTGCTTGCAGCCATGTCAGAAATAGTGGCCAGTGGTCTTTTCTACCTCCTCCCCTCCTTATATGCTCATCCTGTCATTTTCTTCTTTTTGTAGTTTTTATTTTTCACTAAAATAGTGTATTACAAAAGTACCTACATTTTATAATTAAGTAAAAGTATCAATACTGCAATGTAGAATCACTCTGTTACAAGTAAAAGTCCAGAATTAAAAAATGTACTTGAGTAAAAGTACAAAAGTATTGGTATCCAAATGTACTTAAAGTACCAAAAGTAAAAGTACAAAAATGTTTGAAAATAGCAGATCTACAAGCTCACAACGCGTCGCACCGCAATGCGTTGTGAGCTTGTAGATTGGCTATTTTCAAATAGCCGTGGTATAACATAGGGCTAAAGTGGTTCATGTATGTTTTAAACTTTAGTTATTGTGATTTAGCATTATTGGGCTAAATGTAAAGACGCTACGCTGCGCCAACCGTGAATTCACTTCAACCTGGTGTGGAGCAGTTAAACCTATTTGCTACGTACGTCTACAAAAACGTTCATATTTCAAAGATAAAGTGCTTACTGAAGTCTCACAGATGTCACCATAGGGTACGCTCCAGCAGAATGTCCCGTAATGATCGTATTATTTAACGAGGAGCATTTTAATCCGATCGGTCGGCGTTTCCTTAAAAAGTTATTAATGTATCTAAGTGCAGTACACCTCGCAACCGATGGGGTCGCATGGCTGAAAAACAACAGAAAATGGCATCTGATCGGATTAAAATGCTGTTTATTAAACAATACGAAAGATACGGGTAATTCTGCTTGAGCGTACCATACTGTGACATCTGTGAGACTTCAGTAAGCACTTTATCTTTGAAATATGAACGTTTTTGTAGACGTACGTGGCAAATAGGTTTAACTGCTCCACACCAGGTTGAAGTGAATTTATTACGTGCACAACACCGTAACTCGAGCCCTATCTAAATTGGTCGGGCTAACTGTGCCAAATGTAGCATAATCAGTGTTTGTGTAACTTCAGTCAGAACGATAATCTGATGGTTCTGACAGACTTAAACTCCTCGCGTTGTGAGCTTGTAGAAGAGCAACAATTCCAGTTGTGTTGTGTATACGATGCCTTCAGCGCTAGCTAACGTTAGCCGTTAGCCACTGCTTCTCATAATAAACAGCCAGCGTTAGCGTGAAGCTAACGCAGCTCGGCCACAAGTCTATAGTATAACATAAAGCCCCGGTTCTCGAACGCTTCTTGCCTTTTGTGAACATTATATCCAAAAAGTAAAGGTCCTATGCCGGTCTCTCATCTGTTTACTTCATAAGCGTGGAAGAAAATCGAAGCAGCTTGTTGAAATAAAGTTTATATCGCTCATTTTGTCAGCCGGTCCTTTGTCCTTGTCACTGTATGGGCGGTGCTCAAAGCGTGAAATACGAGACAATTACTTTTCCGAGCGCTCTCTCTCCTCCCCCAAAAACCACGTACAGTTTCTTCCAAAAGCAGCCTAGTTTAACAAATAAAACTAGCCATTGTCATACCTTAAAACAACTATTTTTTGACACGAAACCCTTGTTATAAATTCGAACTTGTGAGAATTTGAAAAAAACTAAAAATACAAAAAACGACTTTGACTTCATTTTCTCACTTTTCTGCCGTTTTAAAATTGGCGACATTAGGACGGTTTCACCAGCCTGGGACACATATACAGTAGGTAATATAAAACAAAATATAAACCAGTCAACATCCAACCAAGCAGTGAGCTGCTCATCATGTGTCTGAATTAGGCCTCTAGTTTGAGAGGGAAAGCAGCAGAACAAGGAGACATGAGATACCTTCACATCACTGCTTGTTGGTTTGAACTCAGCAGGATGGATCAGGGCAGGGATTTCAGGAAGGCCACAACGGCCATGGCCGTCGATCGTTGCCTGGTGTACAAGATACACTACACCACTATGATTCCCATGTACCTGACAAAATACTTTATAAAAACGTTAAGGATGTCCACAATTACAACACCGGAGGCAGCGCCACAGATCACGTTCAACCCAGAGTCAAGTCAGTCAAAGGGTCAAACTCGTTCTCTTGCTATACCGCCAAAATGTGGAACGCCCTACCAAAGGCCTTAAAGGAGTGTAAATCCCTAGCATCCTTTAAAATCGCCCTGAAAAAACACTTACAGGCGGCAGCCGTTCGTAACTGGTAAAAAACAAACCTAGCCCAGCCTTACCCTCCCCCTGACCCTTCTTTGTAAATATCTACACTGTTCATTTTTTTTCTTTTTTTTCTGACAATATCTACTGCATAGTACTGTGTTCTATCCGTCTGTCATTCAATGTTATATGAGATACTTCAATGGTTTCCTGTGTAAATAAGCCAAGTGCTTTTCTAGGATCTCCTTTTAGTTGACCGTGTACCAGTGAACTGTACCGTCATGAAACTGTACCTTTTTCTATGCAAACTTCTAATAAAGTCTTCAATCAATCAATGTCCATGAGCTTACACAAAACCAGAGATTGATTGTTGATCGATTGAATGATTGATTGTGAATAATGTTCATATTTCTCGTATTATTATTTTATTGTTACAGTATTGTTCTTTTCTTGGATCAGTCCTTTTTTAATGGAAATATAATACAAAACACTTTTTCATAGACTTTATTTCTTATTTGGGTTTATTGTCATTTTGTTGAACAGTGTGGTTGCTTGTTTTTTTATTATTTGATTTTTATACTACCGCCACGGGAGGGATATGACGTCACGTCTTTACCCCCCCCCCCCCCCCCCCCCCCCCCCCCGCGCTGCCACCAGCGTGAAACCACGCCGGAATGTCTTTTTTTTAATTAACACAAGATTAAGACCTGATGGTCAACATACAGTAGAATCAGGCCTCCTGAGCAATGGGAACCAATAGATCGGTGACGTCATCGCAAATTTGAGCACACCGATTGGCCAATTCAGTTGCTTCAGTGAGTTCAGTTGCTATGCACCCAAAGAATGAAAAAAAAAAAAAGTCTGTAGAGAGTGCGGTGGTGGAGAGTCTACAGGGAGCAGGGAGAGAGAGAGAGAGAGAGAGAAAAGTGAAATAAAAACAAATCATATGTATATTTTGATAGATTTAGCTGATTTAGTAGTGAGTTAGGTAGTTTAGTTAGATTAGGCTTAGTTTATTTAGTGTTTTAGAGATAGATAGAGAGAGAGGGGTCGGGGTACTTTAGATTTTAGCTAGGAGGGGTGGAGGAGGGGTGGGGGAAGGGATAGTTGTTGGGCAGCCATTTTAGCAGAGTAGTTTTACAAGTTTTAGTTACAGAGTTAGGGTTAGAGGAGAGTTTTCTGTTTGTTTCTGTAGGGTTTTAGTTGGATTAGTTGGATCAGGGTTTTTTTTTTGTGCGGGAGGGTTTTTTTTTGTGTGGGAGGGAAAAAAAACAAAAAAAAACAAAAAAAAAAACGGTCGTAGTGTTAGTGGCCAGAGCAGAGAGGATACAGAGAGAGAGAGACAGAGAGAGAGAGAGGGGAAAGATCAGGAAAAATGCCAGGGAAAGCGAGATCAAAAAGAAAGAACATCTCCCCACCACGGGTGGAAGCAAATGATGGAACAGAAGCACCCAGGCCGAAGCGCCAGCTTACAATCATGGACTCTTTTCGCCGAGCTGCGCGGCCAAACCCTGTGATCCCCGTTGCGCCTACGGTGGACATAAAGGTGGACATAAAGAAGGAATAGGAGAAGCCCTCTATTGCCACCGGCGTTCCAAAGCCAGCTCCCCCCGCGGACTCACTAACCGACGCCGTGGCCGTGGATACAGGCCTTCCAACCCCTGACCCAGGCAGGCGTCGCCGGGAGAGGAAGCCGACTGCCCGCTCTTTTGCCACCGGCGATCCAAAGCCAGCTCCCCCCGTGGACTCACTAACCGACGCCGTGGCCGTGGATACAGGCCTTCCAACCCCTGACCATATCGGGTGTCTGCGATCAGTGATCCGGTAAGCTTACAATTGTTTTCATCTTACATTATACTCAACATTATACTCTACTCTACTCTACATTATACTCTTTTATTTTGTATGGTGGTGCGCGTTATTGTATTCTACGTCTTCTGCGAGGCGCTGTGAGCTTGTTGATTGGCTATTTTTGGCAAAGAGGTTTAAACTCAAGAGGAAAACGAGGTCGCGGTGCAAAAAGTTTTTATTTTATGTTGTATGGTGGTGCGCGTTATTGTATTCTACGTCCTCTATTGTCATAGTGATACTCTGCCGTTGTGATCTTGTTGATTGGCTATTATTGGCAAAGAGGTTTGGTGTAATGAAACTATAGTTTTATATATATATATATGGAATCTATGAAAAGTAGTGGGGGTCCCTGCTTCATCTCTCTCTCAACTAAGGGGTCCTTGGCCTGAAAACGCTGCAGACCCCTGCCCTACAACATAAACGAAAATTACTAAAGATATTTGGGATTCATGTCAATTTGTGTTTTCAGATATCTAACCACTTGAACTGTCAATATATAATACATTTGACCTTTTTAGCAGACTATGTACAGAATGAAATGTCAAATTTTCACTGTCCATTTGAAATCTAAAACGTGGGTCATGTATTACATTCCCGATCATTTTCCCATGCCAGCGTGGCTCAAAAGATGAGTCAAAGGTTCATGTACCAAAGGTTCTAAGTTCGAAACCCATGATGAACATTTTCACTGTCCATTTGAAATCTAAAACGTGGGTCAAGTATTACATTCCCGATTATATCTACATGCCAGCGTGGCTCAAAAGATAAGTCAAAGGTCCATGTACCAAAGGTTGTATGTTCAAAGCTCAAACAAAACTAAAGACCAACTACAAAAAACAAAAAAAACAAAAAACTCAAACAACAACAAAAATCTCAAAACCCTCAATAAATAACCTGGTTTAACTCAAGCTTGCAGTGGGGAAAAAAAAAAAAAAAAACAATTAAACCAAATTCCTCTGAAAACCAAATAGGGATCTGATAAGTACCCAATTCTATAATAAATATGCAAATGTATTACACTCCTGCTAAAAGCAGACTATGTACAGAATGAAAGGTCAAATGTATTATTGCGACCGTAAGGTCGCAGTTTAGAATCAAAACCTCCACCGGCCGTCCGTCACGTCCGTCATGTCACACGTCACACGTCACACCTTTGCCCTGCTCATATCTGGGCTCGTTTGTGTATTGTATGACATCACGCCAAATCATCGGCTGAGGACTGTGTGATGTCATCATATCTCCATATATGGAGACATAAGTTGCTCATGCCCAAATATGGGCTGGTGAGGTCAGACTTAGTGTGATGCGTAGGTTATCTCCATATATGGAGATTCAACTTCAATGAGTAACCATGGCAAATCACACCGTACACAAATGACCCTTATATAAGACCGGCATTATCTACCGACAGCTGCTATAAGCCAACCCTGGCGATAAGGTCTGAGTCGAAGAAATGCTTCTTTCCTGGCAAGAATTGCCCCTTTATACTGTAGGGCTCGTTTGTGTATTGTATGACATCACGCCACATCATCGGCTGAGGACTGTGTGATGTCATCATATCTCCATATGGAGACATAAGTTGCTCATGCCCAAATATGGGCTGGTGAGGTCAGACTTAGTGTGATGCGTAGGTTATCTCCATATATGGAGATTCAACTTCAATGAGTAACCATGGCAAATCACACCGTACACAAATGACCCTTATATAAGACCGGCATTATCTACCGACAGCTGCTATAAGCCAACCCTGGCGATAAGGTCTGAGTCGAAGAAATGCTTCTTTCCTGGCAATAATTGCCCCTTTATACTGTAGGGCTCGTTTGTGTATTGTATGACATCACGCCACATCATCGGCTGAGGACTGTGTGATGTCATCATATCTCCATATATGGAGACATAAGTTGCTCATGCCCAAATATGGGCTGGTGAGGTCAGACTTAGTGTGATGCGTAGGTTATCTCCATATATGGAGATTCAACTTCAATGAGTAACCATGGCAAACTGTCAACTGCCCGTATGTCTTGATAATTGGTAAAACAAACTTTTGGCCTATTTGTGGAGATAAGCGACCAACGGTCGCTTATCTCCCGATTAGGGAGTCTTACTGGTATATTGACAGTTCAAGTGGTTAGATATCTGAAAACACAAATTGACATGAATCCCAAATATCTTTAGTAATTTAGTAATTCTCGTTTATGTTGTAGGGCAGGGGTCTTCAGCGTTTTCAGGCCAAGGACCCCTTAGTTGAGAGAGAGATGAAGCAGGGACCCCCACTACTTTTCATAGATTCCATATAGTTTCATTAGACCAAACCTCTTTTTGGCTAAAGTTCTCTGAATATGGACACTAGGTTTCAAGTGGTTAAATTATAAAAAAGGGTGCATGTGTTTTCATTTTATGTTCTCAAGCGCTAAACTAGTGGACCATTTTGTGTACCAACTCAACAGGTAACTCTCGAGAGTCGTCCTCCTCCCCATGGGAGCGCCCCCACCCTTGTCAGCAGTCATCGTCCTCTCCCGGAGATGTCCCCCCACCCCAACGCAAGCATCGTCGTTTGAGCAAAAAGCCAGCGGCCACTTCTACACGGAGCGCAGATAATTCACGGAGCACAGATAACACACGGAGCGCAGATAACACACGTAGCACAGATAACACACGGCGCACAGAAAGTGAGCAGGACATGTCTGCTATCAGTGATTGTTGTAAGCCAATTGGAACACAGCTTCTTATTACATTTTAGTGTAAGTTTGGACACAAGTTTTCCACCCAAGTCCAGTGAGGGACCCCTACATGGTGAGAATGTTCATCCTCTGGATGTAACTGGTAACAAGCTACTGAGTGAAAGTCACTGACTGAAATTGTGTTTTACACACACACACACACACACACACACACACACACACACACACGACACACACACACACACACACACACACACACACACACACACACACACACACACACACACACACACACGCACACGCACACAAAATAACGCACCTTTATGGCTCCAGAGGGTGAATATTGAATGTTGGCTAAATGCCTTTCTCTTTTGCACTAGTGGTGATATTGAATGTTGCAGTAGGATACTTTATATTGTTTTTATTTATTTTGACTTTTATTTGTATTTGATTTATTGTTTACTTGTTGCACATTTATTTTTATCCAGTGTTATATATATATTTTTGTTTGTTGTAAATGCTGTTATGTTCTGTAAAATACAGACAACATATACATGCTGGATGCCTAAGGTCCATGCTGAGGTCCACTTCAGGACCTGAAAATAAAAGGTTAAACTCACTTTTCTGTCTTTCAGTCATTTAGACGGGTCAAAACAAGTGCATTCTACTTTGTTAGGCTTTCCTGTCTGGAGGAAGAGCAGAAGGGCCTTCTGTGACTTCTTGACGTCTTCCACTTTCCTGCCTTATAACTAGACCACGGTACAACTTTTTTTTTACTTTTCTTTTTACAGCATTATAGTAGGCATCCTATTCTTTATTTAGAGGTACTGTGTGTTCTTGTACCATTTACCAATTTGTTTGTAGGGCTTCTGAAAGTTTTTTTTCTTTTGACCTCAATTATCTCAGAAAGTAAATTTCTGATGCTGTTTTTTCATCTGTGCAGCTTTCGCTCTCCCTCAGGTATCTCCACAGTAGAACACCTTTTATGGACGAAAACTTTATGGTGAAAACTAGGGTTCCGACTCTAGTTTCTCTTGGCAATTTTTGTACATCCTACCATTTTCAATTTATTCCGTCAGAAATGAATGGGCCTCAATGGTGGCAAGGGTAAAACCCTTAAAACCCTTAACATTGTGGCAGTCAAAGTGTTAAGCTCATATAGTGCCATCCGGCCACAAGGGGTGCTAGAGTGCCAGAAATTCCTCCATAGACCTTCTTTATAGCTTTCGTCGACCCTCTCCCAACTGGCTTGTGTTTTCACTCCAGTCAATGCTATGGGTGTCGAGAGGAGGAAGCTAGCTGACACGGAGCCAAAATGCTAACCCATTTAGAAGCCCGATCTAAAGCTATTTCAGCCGCAAAAAACTTTCTCTTTGGGTCTGGGGACACAATCCGGAGAAAATCCTGTCTAAAGATGTGATTTATTATTGGAGTGGGCGGCGCGATGCGGCCGTTAGCGCGAATACGGCCCGTGGATGGCCGAGTCTAAGTCCCGGCCAAGGATGGACGTCTAGACCGGGGCTTCGTTGAGGCCTCCGATAAAATAATTCATTTTATTAAATATCCCGGACATGTTCGGGATAGGCACCCTGGAATACGTCGCGCCGCCTACAATGAACATTCGGTGAACATTGGGGGGGGTCTAAACTTTATTTTAAACCATTTTCAATGGAATAAATCGTCGGAGCATCTAGCGTCTCTCGTTGGTGAGCGCTGGGCGAGCCGGGACCACCCACGTTGCTCCAAGCAGCTCGGGGTAAGTAAAATAGCAAATAAAAAATTGTTTTTGATCCCGAATATCCCGAACATGTTCGGGATAGGCACTTAAAGGGTTAAGACGCTGTCACATTGAAATGCTTCACTCTAACATAATTATTCTAGTATGATTAGGGCTGTCACATTTATTACATAATCGTCTAATCACAATCATTTGACATAATCAAAATTATTTTCTCATAATCGCATAATCGTTTACATGTTGAAAAAAAAATCATATTTTCAAACATTTTCAAAAATAGTGGATATAGCTGATCTACAAGCTCACAACGTGTTGCATCGCGACGCGCTGTGAGCTTGTAGATCTGCTATTTCCACTATCAATGTTCTTTTTTCAAGTATAAAGTTGTCAAACATGTCAGTAATTTCTTTGTATATTAGGTTATGTGTCATATCTGCCATGTGCAACTTAAAAACCTACAAGCCAAACGGGAATGTAATTGTCAGCGACAGAAACACAATTAAATCGTTAATCGCAATTATTTGAGTGACAATTAATCCTGCCCTATGTATGATGAGGATTTGCAAACTTGCCAATGATGATCCTGGCTAAAGTTCAGGCTTGAGAGGTATTTTGTGATTGTGATTTCTATCTTTGTCATCCTTCTCTTCTGTTTTCCATCAGTGCCCCAAAGAAATGTCATCAAAATGATCAAAGTTCAAGTCCAAGGTTAACCCTCCTTATCAATACTTTAATTATGTTGAGTACAGTAAGTGCTATAACTTAATTAATAACGAACTGAATCAACACTCCAACTTCTGGTAAACCATAAGGAAACATCCTTTTTGAGCGGTGGTAGACCGCTCCATAGCATGGCCGTGTGTGTATCCGTGTATGTATCCGTGTATGTATGTATGTATGTGTGTATGTAGCCTGAACTACCACTCAGTGACCAGAGAGGGTGCTCTTGAGTCTAGTCTGAGCATCAACTGCAATATTCTCTCTCTCTCTCTCACACACACACACACGCACACGCACACGCACGCACACACACACACACACACACACACACACAACCACCGCTCAGTTCACACGGGTGTGATTTTTATTCAACTTACTGTAGACTGTATAAAATATGATATCTTGCCATCATCAAGATTGCCCAAAAGCTCTTGGTTACCGATTGAGGGTGTTGCAAATCAAATCAGTCTCTGACAAAACATGAATAAAGAAAGAATCACAAGATTTCTGGTGGAACTTCAAATATTGACCTTCACACGCGCACACCCGCACATGCGCACACACGCACGCACGCACGCACGCACGCACGCACGCACGCACGCACGCACGCACACACACACACACACACACACACACACACACACAATATCCTCCTAAACTATATGGATAGGCCTACTGTATCTTCTCTGCTGTCGTTTTAGACCGTTTCTCTTCATAACATAATAGATGTGACAAACATAGAAAATAATCACTGGATGATCTTGCAAGAAATATTGTTCATGAATAGATTAGATAGAAAGATGAAGACGGATCGGAAAGGTCTAAAATACATCAGGACGCGTCTGTGTGCTAGTATGCGTGTGCGTGTGTGTGCACGTGAGCATTTGTATGCTTGCGTGAACTCAGCATAATTCCTCAGTTGACGTTGTAAAGACTAAGTCCTGTTTTTGTGTTTTGTTTTTATTGGTCAGTTTATGAGAATACCGGTAGGTGGGAGAAGAGGAAGTGGAGTGAAGGGAAACTAAAGGCAGAGAAGGAAAGAGTTTTAATCTTTTATCATAACTTACCAGATAAGCACTGTGTCTATGGTGAGTGGGTGTGGCCTCTGGAGCTTCAGGTGTTTATATAAAGATCAGAGCAGCCTCCTCTCATCATTACATCACTGACTGACCTGTGAAACTACAAGTCCTATTCACCTGATACAGGTAAGACATCTGATCTGTTACAGTGGTTCTCAACCTGTGGGTCGGGACCCCCAGGGAAGTCCCCAAATTATTTTGGGGGGTCCCCAGATGATTGGCTTAATTTGCAACATTGTTTTCTCACTCACAGTAAACATAAAGTTTAAGTGTAGAGGGTATCTGCAAATTTCTAAAGTGAACATTTTTAATAGCCTACCTCTAATGCCAAATTAAACATTAGCCAAATTGTCAAATATTAGAGGCAGAAATTGTGAAATTAACCAATCTACGTTGAGAGACATCGTGAGCATGTACTGTAGATCTGCTATTTTCACAATAGAACCGTGTTCTACAAAATGTCCACAGTTAAAATATGATTATTTTTGGGGTCGCGGCCTGAAAAGGTTGAGAACCAGTGATCTATTAGTTTCTCTCTCTCTCTCTGTCACTGTGTGTGTGTTTTCTTCAGATCTTCATCATCTTCATCATGAAGAGTCTCCTGGTTCTCTGTGTTGTCCTCTGTGCTGCTCTCTCTGTCAGGGCTGCAACAGGTACACTGCTCTATCTACAACACTGGTTCTAATTCAACTACAGACACTTTACAAAATGATACCGTTAACTCTGAAAAAAAAAAAGAAAATAACTTACTCTCTGCTATCAATCAGTAGGCCTATTTCAAAAGTTTTTAGCCAAAACGTTGATGTAATTTCATAAAGACGACAATTACCGGTAGACAAAGTTAAACGTGTTGTTTTTTCCCTTCAGTCCTGTCAGCTGAGGATGTTGCTGTGAAGGAAGAGGATGTTGTTGCACTTTCTTTTGCAGGTTAGTGTCAATTCAATTACAATTACTTTATTCACCAAGTACAGTAAAATACACAAGAGTTTGACCAGGTAAACAACACCAGAGATAAAGGACAAGGGGAGAAACATGGACTTTTAGGTCTGCTTATCATTTTGTAGAATTAGAATAGTAATTTATTTAGCACAGTGTGTTGTCCCTCTGTCAATACTCAACAACACAGTCCCAGAAGAATTAGTCATTTACAAAAAATATTGTATTTCTTTTTGTTCTTTAGTTGAAGCTGTTGAAGAGTCAATCCAACAGGCACCTGGTAAGTTGTTTTTGTTTGTTTGTGTTTTACTAATATCTCTTCTATCTAAATGATAATATAATAACAACGTCCTCAAGTCCTAAGTTGAGGGTGCAAATAGAGATGTTTGATGCATGAAGTTTAATTTCAAATTAAAGCTGCAAGCAGCAATGACCGGGCCATCGCAGCTCTACCCACATCCAGTGGCGGTTTGTATGTATATTGCGTCCTGTGCAAGGTAGTATAGCGGCGCCCTATGGCCGCGCAAAGCGCTGCCGGAAAAATCGGATATTTGCGGGCAAATTATGCATTTTTTCAAGTTAAAAGCGGTTCGGTTCTACACGGCGGCAGAACCATTTTGGGCTTAATATAATAGGGTTTATAAAAGCATGATCTGACTGTCTTACCTTGGGCTGATCAGGAGAAATGATTCTTTCACAGTCACGCACAGTGAGACAAGAGTTCCTAGATGTTTCAGGGCAAGCATCTATATTATAATATCTAGTCATATCCATAGTAGTGAAGACGGAGAACTCCATGCTTTGTTGTTTTCAATTTCAATACTGGCGCGTGGATATGACATCACATGGAGGGGAGGGGGGGGGGGGGGGCGGAGTGGCCAGCCTCTATCACTACCACCCATAGAGTATATATAAAAGCTACCACCAGGTGGTGTTGTTGTATTCGGTCTGGTCTAAACAGACAAGGAGTGTTTGCAGGGCCGTCACCCTACTTTTTTTCTTTTTCTTTTTCTTCTTCATGCGCCCCCGCAAAGTGGCGCCCTGTGTAATCGCCCCGCTAGCACCCCCTTGGGGCCGCCTCTGCCCACATCACAAGGGGTAGCAGCCAATTAGCGTTAGAATTTTAGATTCAGCATTAGCATTTGTTAGCATTAGCATGTGTTAGCATTAGCGTTAGCATGTTAGCATTAGCATTGGTTAGCATTAGCATGTGTTAGCATTAGCATGTGTTAGCATTATCATTAGCATGTGTTAGCATTAGCATGTTAGCATTAGCATTTGTTAGCATTAGCATTTGCATGTGTTAGCATTAGCATGTTAGCATTAGCATTTGTTAGCATTAGCATGTGTTAGCATTAGCATTAGCTTGTGTTAGCATTAGCATTAGCATGTTAGCATTAGCATTTTAGCATTAGTATGTGTTAGCATTAGCATTAGCATGTGTTAGCATTAGGGTGTGTTAGCATTAGCATTAGCATTTGTTAGCATTATTACGACAAACGGTTCATGAGATATAGAGGCACTTCCTGTTTGGTGAAGGGCACTTCCTGTTTGGCGAAGGAAGTGCCAATTATGGTTAAGGACTCTTAATCAAGTCATATGACATCAGCCACGAGTCTGTACGACAAACGGTTCATGAGTTATAGAGGCACTTCCTGTTTGGCGAAGGGCACTTCCTGTTTGGCGAAGGAAGTGCCAATTAAGGTTAAAGACTCTTAATCAAGTCATATGATATCAGCCACGAGTCTGTACGACAAACGGTTCATGAGTTATAGAGGCACTTCCTGTTTGGCGAAGGGCACTTCCTGTTTGGCGAAGGAAGTTTGACGCTTCGCCGCGGGCACGCCGTTTAACGAAAACTCACGATTCGCACAACTTTTCATCGTCAAGGTGTCTTGAGTATGCCGAGCGAATTTTAAGTTGATCCGATTAACCCCCTAGGAGGAGTTCGTTATAGTGCGACCCGTGAAAACGGCCAAAAATGCCCCAAAACGTCACTAATTATTCAAAATGGCTGACTTCCTGTTTGGTTTCGGACATGGCTTCAAGAGACTTTTTTGTGAGTCCGGACATGATACAGATGTGTAACGAATTTCGTACTTGTGGGTGAAACCGTATAGTGGGGCTGTTGCGTTGAAATTTTGTAGGGGGCGCTGTTGCGCAATTAGGCCACGCCCCCTTTCATTTTTTTTGAATTACGTAATTTTTCGCCACTTGTGATGTGCTTGCAAAGTTGCGCAACTTTTGGAGTATGTTTTGCGCCTCAAAAACGCGATTCTTTAGGGGGAAGAATAATAATTAGGTCCTCAAGTCCTAAGTTGAGGGTGCAAATAGAGATGTTTGATGCATGAAGTTTAATTTCAAATTAAAGCTGCAAGCAGCAATGACCGGGCCCTCGCAGCTCTACCCACATCCAGTGGCGGTTTGTATGTATATTGCGTCCTGTGCAAGGTAGTATAGCGGCGCCCTATGGCCGCGCAAAGCGCTGCCGGAAAAATCGGATATTTGCGGGCAAATTATGCATTTTTTCAAGTTAAAAGCGGTTCGGTTCTACACGGCGGCAGAACCATTTTGGGCTTAATATAATAGGGTTTATAAAAGCATGATCTGACTGTCTTACCTTGGGCTGATCAGGAGAAATGATTCTTTCACAGTCACGCACAGTGAGACAAGAGTTCCTAGATGTTTCAGGGCAAGCATCTATATTATAATATCTAGTCATATCCATAGTAGTGAAGACGGAGAACTCCATGCTTTGTTGTTTTCAATTTCAATACTGGCGCGTGGATATGACATCACATGGAGGGGAGGGGGGGCGGGGCGGAGTGGCCAGCCTCTATCACTACCACCCATAGAGTATATATAAAAGCTACCACCAGGTGGTGTTGTTGTATTCGGTCTGGTCTAAACAGACAAGGAGTGTTTGCAGGGCCGTCACCCTACTTTTTTTCTTTTTCTTTTTCTTCTTCATGCGCCCCCGCAAAGTGGCGCCCTGTGTAATCGCCCCGCTAGCACCCCATTGGGGCCGCCTCTGCCCACATCACAAGGGGTAGCAGCCAATTAGCGTTAGAATTTTAGATTCAGCATTAGCATTTGTTAGCATTAGCATGTGTTAGCATTAGCGTTAGCATGTTAGCATTAGCATTGGTTAGCATTAGCATGTGTTAGCATTAGCATTTGTTAGCATTATCATTAGCATGTGTTAGCATTAGCATGTTAGCATTAGCATTTGTTAGCATTAGCATTTGCATGTTAGCATTAGCATTTGTTAGCATTAGCATGCGTTAGCATTAGCATGTGTTAGCATTAGCATTAGCTTGTGTTAGCATTAGCATGTTAGCATTAGCATTTTAGCATTAGTATGTGTTAGCATTAGCATTAGCATGTGTTAGCATTAGGGTGTGTTAGCATTAGCATTAGCATTTGTTAGCATTATTACGACAAACGGTTCATGAGATATAGAGGCACTTCCTGTTTGGTGAAGGGCACTTCCTGTTTGGCGAAGGAAGTGCCAATTATGGTTAAGGACTCTTAACTCTCCCCACGCTTTGAACGATAACGCTCGCCCCATTTTTTACAGAACGTCGATGCCAATACGGCGCTCGTTCGGTTCGTTCGTCTGATGACTGTAAGCTGATGAGGGGTCGCGCGGCCGTTTACTGTAAACACATTTTCCGCTGTGATGGTGTAAAAATCCATTATGCGTTAGATCAACGGAGAACAATTCACTTCCTTGTTGATTTCCTCTGGCCCGGAGGCTCTGTAGCCAGTGACTGCTCTGAATGTACGGCAACACATAGCAGGACAATTCACATTCATTCTCGCATGACGCCGCCCTCTGCTGCCTGGCAGACCAAAGTGCACTATTGCACAACCAAAAAAAATAAAAAAATAAAAATAAATGTCTGTCTGTCTATCTACTATAACGTCGCAAAGGTAAGCCGCTTTTTGATGGCGCCAGACCCAATAAATAAATAAATAATCTGGCAGTAGGAGAGTTAATCAAGTCATATGACATCAGCCACGAGTCTGTACGACAAACGGTTCATGAGTTATAGAGGCACTTCCTGTTTGGCGAAGGGCACTTCCTGTTTGGCGAAGGAAGTGCCAATTAAGGTTAAAGACTCTTAATCAAGTCATATGATATCAGCCACGAGTCTGTACGACAAACGGTTCATGAGTTATAGAGGCACTTCCTGTTTGGCGAAGGGCACTTCCTGTTTGGCGAAGGAAGTTTGACGCTTCGCCGCGGGCACGCCGTTTAACGAAAACTCACGATTCGCACAACTTTTCATCGTCAAGGTGTCTTGAGTATGCCGAGCGAATTTTAAGTTGATCCGATTAACCCCCTAGGAGGAGTTCGTTATAGTGCGACCCGTGAAAACGGCCAAAAATGCCCCAAAACGTCACTAATTATTCAAAATGGCTGACTTCCTGTTTGGTTTCGGACATGGCTTCAAGAGACTTTTTTGTGAGTCCGGACATGATACAGATGTGTAACGAATTTCGTACTTGTGGGTGAAACCGTATAGTGGGGCTGTTGCGTTGAAATTTTGTAGGGGGCGCTGTTGCGCAATTAGGCCACGCCCCCTTTCATTTTTTTTGAATTACGTAATTTTTCGCCACTTGTGATGTGCTTGCAAAGTTGCGCAACTTTTGGAGTATGTTTTGCGCCTCAAAAACGCGATTCTTTAGGGGGAAGAATAATAATTAGGGCCCGAGCACACACAGTGTGTGAGGACCCTATTGTAATTGCAAAGATTATTCTTATTAGGGCCCGAGCACACACAGTGTGTGAGGACCCTATTGTAATTAGGGCCCGAGCACACACAGTGTGTGAGGACCCTATTGTAATTGCAACGATTATTAGGGCCCGAGCACACACAGTGTGAGAGGACCCTATTGTAATTGCAATGTTTATTAGGGCCCGAGCACACACAGTGTGTGAGGACCCTATTGTAATTGCAAAGATTATTATTATTAGGGCCCGAGCACACACAGTGTGTGAGGACCCTATTGTAATTGCAAGGATTATTAGGGCCCGAGCACACACAGTGTGTGAGGACCCTATTGTAATTGCAAAGATTATTAGGGCCCGAGCACACACAGTGTGAGGACCCTATTGTATTTGCAAAGATTATTAGGGCCCGAGCTCACACAGTGTGTGAGGACCCTATTGTAATCGTAAAGATTATTCTTCTACTTATTCCCCCGAATAAATCGCGTTTTTGAGTCGCAAAACTTACTCCAAAAGTTGCGCAACTTTGCACACACATCACAAGTGGCGAAAAATTTCGTATTTAAAAAAAATCTAAAGGGGGTGTGGCCTAATTGGCTCAACAGCGCCCCCTTGAAAATTTCGTGCCTCAAGCCCCACCATACGGTTGCACCTACACGTACGAAAATCGGTACACACATGTATCATGTCCGGACTCACAAAAAAGTCTCTTGGCGCCATATCCGAAACCAAAAAGGAAGTCAGCCATTTTGACTAATTAGTGGCGTTTTGGCGCATTTTTGGCCGTTTTCACGGGTCGCACTTTGACGAACTCCTCCTAGGGGGTTAATCGGATCAACTTCACATTCGCTCGGCATACTCAAGACACCTTAACGATAAAAAGTTATCAAAATCGTGAGTTTTCGTAAAACGGCGTGCCCGTGGCGAAGCGTCAAACGTCCTTCACCAAACAGGAAGTGCCCCCTCTTCTGATTGGTCCATACTTGATTGTTCCTTTTTTTGGCTGTTACTCATCAACCGTTTATCGTACAGAGTTGTGGCTGGTATCATATGACTTGACTAAGAGTCCTTCACCTTAATTGGTTTAACTTAGCCCCGCCCCCTCTTCTGATTGGTCGATTATTGATAGTTCCTATTTGCTATCTTTTCAATGGTTTGTAATAAGTGCAATATTGTAACTGTGTCTAGGTGTAATAACTGTAATAGCGCAATAAGTGTAATAGTGTAATAAGTGTAATAAGTGTAATAGTGTAATAAGTGTAATAGTGTAATAAGTGTAATAGTGTAATAGTGTAATAAGTGTAATAGTGCAATAAGTGTAATAGTGTAATAGCGCAATAAGTGTAATAGCGTAATAAGTGTAATAGTGTAATAAGTGTAATAGTGTAATAGTGTAATAAGTGTAATATTATAATAGCGCAATAAGTGTAATAGTGTCATAAGTACAATAGTGTAATACTGTTATAAGTGTAACAGTGTAATAGTGTAATAGCGCAATAAGTGTAATAGTGTAATAAGTGTAATAGTGTAATAGCAGAATAAGTGTAATAGTGTAATAAGTGTAATAGTGTAATAGCACAATAAGTGTAATAGTGCAATAGTGTAATAGTGTAATAAGTGTAATAGTGTAATAGTGTAATATGTGTAATAGTGTAATAGCACAATAAGTGTAATAGTGTAATAAGTGTAATAGTGTAATAAGTGTAATAGTGTAATAGCACAATAAGTGTAATAGTGTAATAAGTGTAATAGTGTAATAGTGTAATAGTGTAATAAGTGTAATAGCGTAATAGTGTATTAGCGCAATAAGTGTAATAGTGTAATAAGTGTAATAGTATAATAGTTCAATAGCGCAATAAGTGTAATAAGTGTAATAGTGTAATAGTGTAATAGCGCAATAAGTTTAATAGTGTAATACGTGTAATAGTGTAATAGTGTAATAAATGTAATATGTGTAATATTGTAATAGCACAATAAGTGTAATAGTGTAATAAGTGTAATAGTGTAATAAGTGTAATAGTGTAATAGCACAATAAGTATAATAGTCTAATAGTGTAATAGTGTAATAGTGCAATAAGTGTAATAGTGTAATAGTGTAATAAGTGTAATAGTGTAATAAGTGTAATAGCGTAATAGTGTATTAGCACAATAAGTGTAATAGTGTAATAAGTGTAATAGTATAACAGTTCAATAGCGCAATAAGTGTAATAAGTGTAATAGTGTAATAGTGTAATAGCGCAATAAGTTTAATAGTGTAATAAGTGTAATAGTGTAATAGTGTAATAGTGTAATAAGTGTAATAGTGCAATAGCACAATAAGTGTAATAGTGTAATAAGTTTAATAGTGTTATAGTGTTATAGTGTAATAGTGTAATAAGTGTGATAGTGTAATAGTGTAAAAGTGTAATAGTGTAATAGCGGAAAAGTGTAATTGTGAAATAAGTGTAATAGTGTAATAGGGCAATAAGTGTACCCTGCCCCCTTGTGACGTGGGTAGAGCTGCGAGGGCCCGGTCATCGCTGCTTGCAGCTTTATTATTATTATTATTATTGAATTGTAAATTACTTAAAGGGGTAGACCACCCATTTTCAATATTGAACTATGTCTATTGATTGATATGAACTATTGATTTTGGAGTTTGTATTGTAAATTACAACTTGATGACATCACACATTGTACTTTACAATACAAACCCCAAAATCAATCCTCCAGATCTAGGCAACACAGAAGATGGGGAACTTTTTTATTTATTTCCACACAACTCCTCTAAGGTATATTAATGACATCGTTCAATATTGAAAATGGGTGGTCTTCCCCTTTAATCAAGAGTGAACAACAAACTATAGAATAAAACCTGCTCAGACATTGGCCAAATTGTCAAATCATTTAAAATGGTCAGACACCTTTAATAATAGGTAACATGTCATTAGGTCGAACCAGAGCCTTCTACCTATGGAGAGTTGCGTCACTCCCGTTCACTTCATGGGGCCAGGTCTTCTACGCACACATCTATTGGCGTATAGTGACAAACGGCGAACCGGAAGTTTACAAAATGCATTGAAGTCTATGAGGTGTAAAGTGACAATGAACCACGTGACCAGCGCTGTTTCTGACCCCGCAGTGGCAGGACTCTCTGATTAGATGACTCTGGGTCGAACACCCTTTGGATTGACCACCAAACTCGAACCCAAACCCTAATCCTAACTTCAGTAAAACTATGCCTAACTCTAACCCTAACCCTAAACCTAACCTCAGTAACCGTGACGCGGGTGATTATCTAACCTGCCGACGCTCGCTCGTGATTATCTAACCTGCCGACGCTGTTCGACCCAACAGGAGTTCGACCTATGGGGCAGTCCCCTTAATAATAATAATAATTTCCAACACAAATATTGCTGGATACGGGTAAGAGTTAAGTGATTCATTATAGTTTTTTTTTTCTGTATTTGGCACATACAGTAACTGAACAGAATTATCAAGACGTGTAGACGTTGAATAGAAACAGCAGAGAGCAAAAGATGTACACGATTCTTTTCTTCCTCTAAATCTTTTGAACGTTTGGAGATGAGACATAACAATGTGATAGCGATAACATATAGACATAGTTGATTGTTGGTTTTCATGCTTCTTTCAAGGGACAAATTGGGCAAGAGCTGGAGTTGCTACACAGTCATCTACATATGGGTCAGGTTGGCCTCAAAAGGCTATTGATGGGAGCCGTGCAAGCGACTGGGACCAGCTGTCCACATCGCACACAAATGGTGATTATAGACCCTGGTGGAGAGTGGACCTCCGAGCGGTCTACAACGTCAGATACGTCACAATCACCAACAGGAAGGACTGTTGCCCTGACAGACTCAATGGAGCTGAGATCCGCATTGGAAATTCACTGAGCGACAATGGAAACAGCAACAACAGGTATATTCATTTTAATGTCTGTGTAGGCTTTTAGCAGACACCCTTATCCAGAGCGATTTGTAAGTAAGAAATTTGATTCCCAGGTGTGCTGTGATCCAACATATCGGAGCTGGAGTCACCGAAATCTACAACTGCGGAGGAATGACAGGTCGCTATGTCAACATTGTGATTCCTGGCAGGAGTGAATATCTGACTCTGGTCGAGGTGGAGGTTTATGGCGAGGCTTCTGGTAGGTACTAATCTGTGCACAGGAATGCTATGCACCAGGTCCTTGTGGTGGTGCCGGCTCACGGCAGTAATAATCTCAGAAAGTGTCTTAAAAAGATAGAAAAGTGGCCGCACACACCGTAGCCAAAGTGCCAATGTCTATTGTTGGACACAGAGATGAATTAAACCAACGTTTCGGCAGTACAGCTGCCTTCTTCAGGGTATACTGAGCACATTACAAGTTACACATAAATAGGGTGTCTGTAATAGATACAACCAATCACATTTATCTAAAAGAATGCAGGTTCTAATGGTACTAATCTGTAACATAATATCACTGTTAGCAGTACAATCTAATGATCCATCATGAATATTTATTTGTATATGTGTATATTTGCACTGCCCTCTGCATACCCATCCTAACTATAACACTCTATTACACAGTAATAGTGTAATAGTGTAAGAGTGTTACACTCAATACACTCTAATTGTGGTAACCTCATGGTGACTGCTGCCCCTTGTGACGTGGGTAGAGCTGCGAGGGCCCGGTCATCGCTGCTTGCAGCTTTAATTAGGGCCCGAGCACACACAGTGTGTGAGAACCCTATTGTAATTGCAAAGATTATTCTTATTAGGGCCCGAGCTCACACAGTGTGTGAGGACCCTATTGTAATCGTAAAGATAATACTTCTTCTTATTCCCCCGAATAAATCACGTTTTTGAGCCGCAAAACGTACTCCAAAAGTTGCGCAACTTTGCACACACATCACAAGTGGCGAAAATTCTTGTATAAAAAAAAAAAAAAAGTGGGCGTGGCCTAATGGCTCAACAGCGCCCCCTAGACAATTTCAACGACGCAGCCCCACTATACGGTTTCACCTACACATACAAAAATCGGTACACACCTGTACCATGTCCGGACTCACAAAAAAGTCTCTTGGCGCCATGTCCGAAATCAAACAGGAAGTCAGCCATTTTGACTAATTAGTGGCGTTTTGCCACATTTTTGGTCGTTTTCGCGTGTCACACTTTAACGAACTCCTCCTAGGGGGTTAATCGGATCAACTTCAGATTCGCTCGGCATACTCAAGACACCTTAACGATAAAAAGTTATCAAAATCGTGAGTTTTCGTGAAACGGCATGCCCGTGGCGAAGCGTCAAACTTCCTTCACCAAACAGGAAGTTCCCCCTCTTCTGATTGGTCCATACTTGATTGTTCCTTTTTTTGGCTGTTACTCATCAACCGTTTATCGTACAGAGTTGTGGCTGGTATCATATGACTTGACTAAGAGTCCTTCACCTTAATTGGTTTAACTTAGCCCCGCCCCCTCTTCTGGTTGGTCGATTATTGATAGTTCCTATTTGCTATCTTTTCAATGGTTTGTAATAAGTGCAATTAATAAGTGTAATAGTGTAATAAGTGTAATAGTGTAATAGTGTAATAAGTGTAATAAGTGTAATAGTGTAATAGGGTAATAGTGTAATAGTGTAATAAGTGTAATAGTGTAATAGCACAATACGTGTAATAGTGTAATAAGTGTAATAGTGTAACAGCACAATAAGTGTAATAGTGTAATAAGTGTAATAGTGTAACAGCACAATAAGTGTAATAGTGTAATAAGTGTAATAGTGTAACAGCACAATAAGTGTAATAGTGTAATATGTGTATTAGTGTAATAGTGTAATAGCGCAATAAGTGTAATAGTGTAATAGCGCAATAAGTGTAATAGTGTAATAGTGTAATAACTGTAATAGTGTAATAGTGTAATAAGTGTAATAGTGTAATAGCGCAATAAGTGTAATAGCGTAATAAGTGTAATAGTGTAATAGTGTAATAGTGTAATAAGTGTGATAGTGTAATAAGTGTAATAGTGTAATAGCACAATAAGTGTAATAGTGTAATAAGTGTAATAGTATAATAGTGTAATAAGTGTAATAGTGTAATAGCACAATAAGTGTAATAGTGTAATAAGTGTAATAGTGTAATAGTGTAATAAGTGTAATAGTGTAATAGCACAATAAGTGTAATAGTGTAATAGTGTAATAGTGTAATAAGTATAATAGTGTAATAGCGCAAAAACTGTAATAGTGAAATAAGTGTAATAGTGTAATAGGGCAATAAGTGTAATGGTGTAACTGCTGCCCCTTGTGACGTGGGTAGAGCTCCGAGGGCCCGGTCATCGCTGCTTGCAGCTTTAATTCTTATTATTTTCCCGAAAGTAAATCGCGTTTTTGAGGCGCCAAACGTACTCCAAAAGTTGCGCAACTTTGCAAGCACAACACAAGTGGCGAAAAATTACGCATTTTAAAAAAATTAAAAGGGGGCGTGGCCTAATGGCTCAACAGCGCCCCCTACAACATTTCAATGCAACAGCCCCACTATACGGTTTCACCTACAAGTACGAAAATCGGTACACACCTGTATCATGTCCGGACTCACAAAAAAGTCTCTTGGCGCCATGTCCGAAACCAAACAGGAGGTCAGCCATTTTGACTAATTAGTGGCGTTTTGGCGCATTTTTGGCCGTTTTCACGGGTCGCACTTTAACGAACTCCTGCTAGATAGTTAATCGGATCAACTTCACATTCGCTCGGCATACTCAAGACACCTTAACGATAAAAAGTTATCAAAATCGTGAGTTTTCGTAAAACGGCGTGCCCGTGGCAAGCGTCAAACTTCCTTCACCAAACAGGAAGTGCCCCCTCTTCTGATTGGTCCATACTTGATTGTTCCTTTTTTTGGCTGTTACTCATCAACCGTTTATCGTACAGAGTTGTGGCTGGTGTCATATGACTTGACTAAGAGTCCTTCACCTTAATTGGTTTAACTAAGCCCCGCCCCCTCTTCGGATTGGCCGAAACTTGATTGTTCCTTTTTTGGCTGTTACTCATCAACCGTTTATCGTACAGAGTTGTGGCTGGTATCATATGACTTGATTAAGAGTCCTTAACCTTAATTGGTGCTTCCTTCGCCAAACAGGAAGTGCCCTTCGCCAAACGGGAACTGCCCATAGAGTATATATAAAATAGAGAGCGGACGGGCCCCGCCCCCATTATCATTTCAATGCAAGTGCTCAGTGGCGTTTTGAAGCAACGGCTACATGCTAGCATGTAGCTAATCCAGGTGCATTCTGGGGGAAATTGGAACCAGCTCTGGTTCCAAAACGTCACGAATGACGTCACGAACGACGTCGACGTCCATTGAACCCTATTGTAGACCCCAGCGCCGCGCTCTTAAGCCCTTTGCACACAGGCGCGTTTATCCGTACGGATAAAACGGACAATTTCACTTTTAAAAAAGAAAACAAGGATTCTCTACGACCTCATGCACACCGGATCCGAATTGGCCGTGCGACGAGTGGCTGCGGCCGTGCGTCTTTTTCTCGATCTAACCCAGTTCGATTCGTGCGTCTTGTCGCATGCGGTAAAAAACTCATCACTCATTTTATGACTCCTTTTGGGATCCGCAGCGCTGATTCCGCACAGCCTTGCACACCAAATCCAAAGCGTTTTATTCATTCATCATCAACCGTTTATCGTACAGAGTTGTGGCTGGTATCATATGACTTGACTAAGTGTCCTTCACCTTAATTGGTTTAACTAAGCCCCGCCCCCTCTTCTGATTGGCCGAAACTTGATTGTTCCTTTTTTGGCTGTTACTCATCAACCGTTTATCGTACAAAGTTGTGGCTGGTATCATATGACTTTATTAAGAGTCCTTAACCTTAATTGACGCTTCCTTCGCCAAACAGGAAGTGCCCTTCACCAAACAGGAAGTGCCTCTATAACTCATGAACCGTTTGTCGTACAGACTCGCGGCTGGTGTCATATTTTTTTTTTCTCAAAACATTTTTTTTCTCAAAAATGTTTTTTTTTCTCAATTTTTTTTTTCTCAAAACTTTTTTTTTCTCAATTTTTTTTTCTCAAATTTTTTTTTTTCTCAAAACATTTTTTTTCTCAATTTTTTTTTCTCAAAAATGTTTTTTTCTCAATTTTTTTTCTCAAAACATTTTTTTTCTCAAAAAAACTTTTTTTTCTCAAAAACTTTTTTTTTCTCAAAAAACTTTTTTTTTTCTCACAAAACTTTTTTTTCTCAAAAAACTATCGTTAAAGTGCGACCCGTGATAACGGCCAAAAATGCGCCAAAACGCCACTAATTAGTCGAAATGGCTGACTTCCTTTTTGGTTTCTGATTGGCTGCTGGCCTTGTGACGTGGGTAGAGCTGCGAGGGCCCGGTCATCGCTGCTTGCAGCTTTAATTCTTCTTCTTCTTATTATTATTCCCCCGAATAAATCGCGTTTTTGAGCCGCAAAACGTACTCCAAAAGTTGCGCAACTTTGCACACACATCACAAGTGGCGAAAATTTTCGTATTTAAAAAAAATCAAAAGGGGGCGTGGCCTAATGGCTCAATAGCGCCCCCTACAAAACTTCGTACCTCAAGCCCCACCATACGGTTTCACCTACATGTATGAAAATCGGTACACACCTGTATCATGTCAGGACTCACAAAAAAGTCTCTTGGCGCCATGTCCGAAACCAAATAGGAAGTCAGCCATTTTGACTAATTTGTGGCGTTTTGGCGCATTTTTGGCCGCTTTCACAGGTCGCACTTTAACGAACTCCTCCTAGGGGGTTAATCGGATCCACTTCAAGTTCGCACGGCATACTCAAGACACCTTAACGATGAAAAGTTGTGCGAATTCATGAGTTTTCATAAAACGGCGTGCCCGTGGCGAGGCGTCAAACTTCCTTCGCCAAACAGGAAGTGACCTTTGCCAAACAGGAAGTGCCTCTATAAATCATGAACCGTTTGTCGTACAGACTCGTGGCTGGTGTCATATGACTTGATTAAGAGTCCTTAACCATATTTGGCACTTCCTTCGCCAAACAGGAAGTGCCCTTCCCCAAACAGGAAGTGGCTCTTCATCTCATGAACCGTTTGTCGTACAGACGCATGGGTGGCATCATATGACTTGATTAAGAGTCCTTAACCTTAATTGGCACTTCCTTCGCCAAACAGGAAGTGCCCTTCGCCAAACAGGAAGTGCCTCTATAAATCATGAACCGTTTGTCGTAGAGACTCGTGGCTGGTGTCATATGACTTGATTAAGAGTCCTTAACCATATTTGGCACTTCCTTTGCCAAACAGGAAGTGCCCTTTCCCAAACAGGAAGTGCCTCTTTATCTCATGAACCGTTTGTCGTACAGACGTGTGGGTGGCGTCATATGGCTTGATTAAGAGTCCTTCAGCTTAATTGGTTTAACTAGCCCCTCCCCCTCTTCTGATTGGCTGCTGCCCCTTGTGATGTGGGTAGAGCTCGAGGGCCCGGTCATCGCTGCTTGCAGCTTTAATTAGGGCCCGAGCACACACAGTGTGTGAGGTCCCTATTGTAATTGCAAAGATTATTATTATTATTCCCAATAAAGAATCACGTTTTTGAGGCGCAAAACATACTCCAAAAGTTGTGCAACTTTGCACACACATCACAAGTGGCGAAAATGTACGTATTTAAAAATAATCAAAAGGGGGCGCGGCCTAATGGCTCAGTAGCGCCCCCTACATCATTTTCCGCATAGACGGTTACAGAATAAAGTTTCACCTAAATATACGAAAATCAGTACACACCTGTATCATGTCCGGACTTACAAAAAAGTCTCTTGGCGCCATGTCCGAAACAAACAGGAAGTCAGCCATTTTGACCACTTTGTGGCATTTTGGCGCATTTTGGGCCGTTTTCACATTCACGCACTTTAACGAACTCCTCTTAGGGGGTTAATCGGATCAACTTCAAGTTCGCTCGGCATACTCAAGACACCTTAACGATGAAAAGTTGTGCGAATCGTGAGTTTTCGTAAAACGGCGTGCCCGTGGCGAAGCGTCAAACTACCTTCGCCAAACTTCCTTCGCCAAACAAGAAGTGCCCTTCGCCAAACAGGAAGTGCCTCTTTATCTCATCAACCGTTTGTCGTACAGATGTGTGGGTTGTGTCATGTGACTTGATTAAGAGTCCTTAACCATAATTGGCACTTCCTTCGCCAAACAGGAAGTGCCCTTCCCCAAACAGGAAGTGCCTCTTTATCTCATGAACCGTTTGTCGTATAGACGTGTGGGTGGTGTCATATGACTTGATTAAGAGTCTTTCAGCTTAATTGGTTTAACTAGCCCCGCCCCCTTTTCCGATTGGCTGCTGCCCCTTGTGACGTGGGTAGAGCTGCGAGGGCCCGGTCATTGCTGCTTGCAGCTTTAATTAGGGCCCGAGCACACACAGTGTGTGAGGTCCCTATTGTAATTGCAAAGATTATTATTATTATTCCCAAAAAAGAATTGCGTTTTTGAGGCGCAAAACATTCTCCAAAAGTTGTGCAACTTTGCACACACATCACAAGTGGCGAAAATTTACGTATTTAAAAAGAATCAAAAGGGGGCGTGGCCTAATGGCTCAATAGCGCCCCCTACATCATTTTCCGCATAGACGTTTACAGAATAAAGTTTCACCTACACGTACGAAAATCAGTACACACCTGTATCATGTCCGGACTTACAAAAAAGTCTCTTGGCGCCATGTCCGAAACAAACAGGAAGTCAGCCATTTTGACTAATTAGTGGCGTTTTGGCGCATTTTTGGCTGTTTTCACAGGTCGCACTTTAACAAACTCCTCCTAGGGGGTTAATCGGATCAACTTCAAGTTCGCCCGGCATACTCAAGACACCTTAACGATGAAAAGTTGTGCGAATCGTGAGTTTTCGTAAAACGGCGTGCCCGTGGCGAAGCGTCAAACTTCCTTCAGGAAGTGCCCTTCACCAAACAGGAAGTGCCTCTATAAATCATGTCCCGTTTGTCGTACAGACTCGTGGCTGGTGTCATATGACTTGATTAAGAGTCCTTAACCATATTTGGCACTTCCTTTGCCAAACAGGAAGTGCCCTTCGCCAAACAGGAAGTGCCTCTATAAATCATGAACCGTTTGTCGTACAGACTCGTGGCTGGTGTCATATGGCTTGATTAAGAGTCCTTCAGCTTAATTGGTTTAACTAGCCCCTCCCCCTCTTCTGATTGGCTGCTGCCCCTTGTGACGTGGGTAGAGCTGCGAGGGCCCGGTCATCGCTGCTTGCAGCTTTAATTCTTATTATTCTTATTCCCCCGAATAAATCGCGTTTTTGAGCCGCAAAACGTACTCCAAAAGTTGCGCAACTTTGCACACACATCACAAGTGGCGAGAATTTTCGTATTTAAAAAAAATCAAAAGGGGCGTGGCCTAATGGCTGAACCGCGCCCCCTAGAAAATGTCAACGGCGCAGCCCCACTATACGGTTTCACCTACACGTACGAAAATCAGTACACACCTGTATCATGTCCGGATTCACAAAAAAGTCTCTTGGCGCCATGTCCAAAACCAAACAGGAAGTCAGCCATTTTGACTAATTAGTGGCGTTTTGGCGCATTTTTGGCCTTTTTCACGGGTCGCACTTTAACGAACTCCTCTTAGGGAGTTAATCGGATCAACTTCACATTCGCTCGGCATACTCAAGACACCTTAACGATGAAAAGTTGTGCGAACCGTGAGTTTTCGTAAAACGGCGTGCCCGTGGCGAAGCGTCAAACTTCCTTCACCAAACAGGAAGTGCCCCCTCTTCTGATTGGTCCATACTTGATTGTTCCTTTTTTTGGCTGTTACTCATCAACAGTTTATCGTACAGAGTTGTGGCTGGTATCATATGACTTGACTAAGAGTCCTTCATCTTAATTGGTTTAACTTAGCCCCGCCCCCTATTCTGATTGGTCGATTGTTGATAGTTCCTATTTTGGCTGTTACTCATCAACCGTTTATCGTACAGAGTTGTGGCTGGTATCATATGACTTGACTAAGAGCCCTTCATCTTAATTGGTTTAACTTAGCCCTGCCTCCTCTTCTGATTGGTCGATTATTGATAGTTCCTATTTGCTATCTTTTCAATGGTTTGTACTAAGTGCAATAGTGTAACTGTGTCTAGGTGTAATAACTGTAATAGTGTAATAGCGCAAAAGTGTAATAGTGTAATAAGTGTAATAGTGTAATAGTTTAATAGTGTAATAAGTGTAATAGTGTAATAGCGCAATAAGTGTAATAGTGTAATATCTCAATAGGTGTAATAGTGTAATAAGTGTAATAAGTGTAATAGTGTACTAGTGTAATAAGTGTAATAGTGTAATAGTGTAATAAGTGTAATAGTGTAATAGCGCAATAAGTGTAATAGTGTAATAAGTGTAATAGTGTAATAAGTGTAATAGTGTAATAGTGTAATAGTGTAATAAGTGTAATAGTGTAATAGCGCAATAAGTGTAATAGTGTAATAGCTCAATAAGTTTAATAATGTAATAAGTGTAATAGTATAACAGCACAATAAGTGTAATAGTGTAATAACTGTAATAGTGTAACAGCACAATAAGTGTAATAGTGTAATATGTGTATTAGTGTAATAGTGTAATAGCGCAATAAGTGTAATAGTGTAATAGCGCAATAAGTGTAATAGTGTAATAGTGTAATAACTGTAATAGTGTAATAGTGTAATAAGTGTAATAGTGTAATAAGTGTAATAGTGTAATAGTGTAATAGTGTAATAAGTGTGATAGTGTAATAAGTGTAATAGTGTAATAGCACAATAAGTGTAATAGTGTAATAAGTGTAATAGTGTAATAGTGTAATAAGTGTAATAGTGTAATAGCACAATAAGTGTAATAGTGTAATAGTGTAATAAGTTTAATAGTGTAATAGCGCAAAAACTGTAATAGTGAAATAAGTGTAATAGTGTAATAGGGCAATAAGTGTAATAGTGTAACTGCTGCCCCTTGTGACGTGGGTAGAGCTCCGAGGGCCCGGTCATCGCTGCTTGCAGCTTTAATTAGGGCCCGAGCTCACACAGTGTGTGAGGACCCTATTGTAATCGTAAAGATTATTCTTCTTATTATTATTCCCCCGAATAAATCGCGTTTTTGAGCCGCAAAACGTACTCCAAAAGTTGCACAACTTTGCACACACATCACAAGTGGCGAAAAAGTTCGTATTTAAAAAAAAACAAAGGGGGCGTGGCCTAATGGCTCAATAGCGCCCCCTACAAAACTTCGTGCCTCAAGCCCCACCATACGGTTTCACCTACACGTACAAAAATCGGTACACACCTGTATCATGTCCAGACTCACAAAAAAGTCTCTTGGCGCCACGTCCGAAACCAAACAGGAAGTCAGCCATTTTGACTAATTAGTGGCGTTTTGGGGCATTTTTGGCCGTCTTCACGGGTCGCGCTTTAACGAACTCCTCCTAGGGCGTTAATCGGATCAACTTCAAGTTCGCTCGGCATACTCAAGACACCTTAACGATGAAAAGTTGTGCAAATCGTGAGTTTTCGCAAAACGGTGTGCCCGTGGCGAAGCGTCAAACTTCCTTCGCCAAACAGGAAGTACCCTTCACCAAACAGGAAATGCCTCTATAACTCATGAACCGTTTGTCGTACAGACTCGTGGCTGGTGTCATAAGACTTGATTAAGAGTCCTTCACCTTAATTGGTTTAGCTTAGTCCCGCCCCCTCTTCTGAATAGCCGAAACTTTATTTGGGTTTATCTCATCAACCGTTTGTCGTACAGACTTTTGGGTGGAGTCATTTGACTTGTTTCGGAGTCCTTCACCTTAATTGGTTTAACTTGGCCCCGCCCCCTCTTCTGATTGGTCAAAACTTTATTTGGGTTTATCTCGTAAACCGTTTGTTGTACAGACTTGTGGGTCGATTAATTTGACTTGTTTCAGAGTCCTTCAGCTTAATTGGTTTAACTAGTCCAGCCCCCTCTTCTGATTGGCCGAAACCTTATTTGGGTTAGTCTCGTCAACCGTTTGTCGCACAGACTTGTGGGTGGAGTCATTCTACTTGTTTCCTTGTCCTTAATTGGTGTAACTTAACCCCGCCCCCTCTTCTGATTGGCTGCTGCCCCTTGTGATGTGGGTAGTGCTGCGAGGGCCCGGTCATCGCTGCTTGCAGCTTTAATTCTTCTTATTAGGGCCCGAGCACACACAGTGTGTGAGGTCCCTATTGTAATTGCAAAGATTATTATTATTATTCCCAATAAAGAATCACGTTTTTGAGGCGCAAAACATACTCCAAAAGTTGTGCAACTTTGCACACACATCACAAGTGGCGAAAATGTACGTATTTAAAAATAATCAAAAGGGGGCGTGGCCTAATGGCTCAGTAGTGCCCCCTACATCATTTTCCGCATAGACAGTTACAGAATAAAGTTTCACCTACACGTACAAAAATCAGTACACACCTGTATCATGTCCGGACTTACAAAAAAGTCTCTTGGCGCCATGTCCGAAACAAACAGGAAGTCAGCCATTTTGACCACTTTGTGGCATTTTTGCGCATTTTGGGCCGTTTTCACGTTCACGCACTTTAACAAACTCCTCCTAGGGGGTTAATCGGATCAACTTCAAGTTCGCTCGGCATACTCAAGACACCTTAACGATGAAAAGTTGTGCGAATCGTGAGTTTTCGTAAAACGGCGTGCCCGTGGCGACACGTCAAACTTCCTTCGCCAAACAAGAAGTGCCCTTCGCCAAACAGGAAGTGCCTCTTTATCTCATCAACTGTTTGTCGTACAGATGTGTGGGTTGTGTCATGTGACTTGATTAAGAGTCCTTAACCATAATTGGCGCTTCCTTCGCCAAACAGGAAGTGCCCTTCCCCAAACAGGAAGTGCCTCTTTATCTCATGAACCGTTTGTCGTACAGACGTGTGGTTGGCGTCAAATGACTTTATTAAGAGTCCTTAACCATAATTGTGGCCTATTTCGCCAAACAGGAAGTGCCCTTCACCAAACAGGAAGTGCCTCTTTATCTCATGAACCGTTTGTCGTACAGACGTGTGGGCGGCGTCAAATGACTTGATTAAGAGTCCTTAACCATAATTGATGCCCATTTTTGCCAAACAGGAAGTGCCCCTCACCAAACAGGAAGTGCCTCTTTATCTCAAGAACCGTTTGTCGTACAGACGTGTGGTTGGCGTCAAATGACTTGATTAAGAGTCCTTTACCATAATTAGGGCCCATTTCGCCAAACAGGAAGTGTCCCTCACCAAACAGGAAGTGCCTCTTTATCTCATGAACCGTTTGTCGTACAGACGTGTGGGTGGTGTCATATGACTTGATTAAGAGTCCTTAAGCTTAATTGGTTTAACTAGCCCCGCCCCCTCTTCCGATTGGCTGCTGCCCCTTGTGATGTGGGTAGAGCTGCGAGGGCCCGGCCATCGCTGCTTGCAGCTTTAATTAGGGCCCGAGCACACACAGTGTGTGAGGACCCTATTGTAATTGCAAAGATTATTCTTATTAGGGCCCGAGCACACACAGTGTGAGAGGACCCTATTGTATTTGCAAAGATTATTATTATTATTATTTTCCCGAAAGTAAATCGCGTTTTTGAGGCGCAAAACGTACTCAAAAAGTTGCGCAACTTTGCACACACATCACAAGTGGCGAAAATGTACGTATTTAAAAAAAAATAAAAGGGGGCGTGGCCTAATGGCGCAACAGCGCCCCCTACAAAACTTCGTGCCTCAAGCCCCACCATACGGTTTCACCTACACGTACGAAAATCGGTACACATCTGTATCGTGTCCGGACTCACAAAAAAGTCTCTCGGCGCCACGTCCGAAACCAAACAGGAAGTCAGCCATTTTGACTAATTAGTGGCGTTTTGGTGTATTTTTGGACGTTTTCACTTGTCGCACTTTAACGAACTCCTCCTAGGGGGTTAATCGGATCAACTTCAAGTTCGCTCGGCATACTCAAGACACCTTAACGATGAAAAGTTGTGCGAATCGTGAGTTTTCGTAAAACGGCGTGCCCGTGGCGAAGGGTCAAACTTCCTTCACCAAACAGGAAGTGCCCCCTCTTCTGATTGGTCCATACTTGATTGTTCCTTTTTTTGGATGTTACTCATCAACCGTTTATCGTACAGAGTTGTGGCTGGTATCATGTGACTTGATTAAGAGTCCTTAACCTTAATTGACGCTTCCTTCGCCAAACAGGAAGTGCCCTTCACCAAACAGGAAGTGCCTCTATAACTCATGAACCGTTTGTCGTACAGACTCGCGGCTGGTGTCATAACATTTTTTTTTCTCAAAATTTTTTTTTCTCAAATTTTTTTTTCTCAATTTTTTTTCTCAAATTTTTTTTTCTCAATTTTTTTTTCACAAATGTTTTTTTTCTCAACAATGTGCTAACATGCTAATGCTAATGTTAACACATGCTAATGCTAACATGCCAATGCTAACAAATGCTAATGCTAACATGCTAATGCTAATGCTAACACATGCTAATGCTAACACATGCTAATGCTAATGCTAACAAATGCTAATGCTAATGCTAACAAATGCTAATGCTAATGCTAACACATGCTAATGCTAACATGCTAATGCTAACATGCTAATGCTAATGCTAATGCTAACAAACGCTAATGCTAACATGCTAATGCTAATGTTAACACATGCTAATGCTAACATGCTAATGCTAACATGCTAATGCTAATGCTAACACATGCTAATGCTAACAAATGCTAATGCTAACATGCTAATGCTAATGCTAACAAATGCTAATGCTAACATGCTAATGTTAATGCTAACACACGCTAATGCTAACAAATGCTAATGCTAACAAATGCTAATGCTAACATGCTAATGCTAATGTTAGCACATTCTAATGCTAACATGCTACTGCTAACACATGCTAATGCTAATGCTAACAAATGCAAATGCTAAAACATGCTAATGCTAACATGCTAATGCTAATGCTAACACATGCTAATGCTAACAAATGCTAATACTAATGGCTAACACATGCTAATGCTAACAAATCCTAATGCTGATTCTTAAATTCTAATGCTAATTGGCTGCTACCCCTTGTGACGTGGGTAGAGCTCCGAGGGCCCGGTCATTGCTGCTTGCAGCTTTAATTAGGGCCCGAGCACACACAGTGTGAGAGGACCCTATTGTATTTGCAAAGATTATTATTATTATTATTTTCCCGAAAGTAAATCGCGTTTTTGAGGCGCAAAACGTACTCAAAAAGTTGCGCAACTTTGCACACACATCACAAGTGGCGAAAATGTACGTATTTAAAAAAAAATAAAAGGGGGCGTGGCCTAATGGCGCAACAGCGCCCCCTACAAAACTTCGTGCCTCAAGCCCCACCATACGGTTTCACCTACACGTACGAAAATCGGTACACATCTGTATCGTGTCCGGACTCACAAAAAAGTCTCTCGGCGCCACGTCCGAAACCAAACAGGAAGTCAGCCATTTTGACTAATTAGTGGCGTTTTGGTGTATTTTTGGACGTTTTCACTTGTCGCACTTTAACGAACTCCTCCTAGGGGGTTAATCGGATCAACTTCAAGTTCGCTCGGCATACTCAAGACACCTTAACGATGAAAAGTTGTGCGAATCGTGAGTTTTCGTAAAACGGCGTGCCCGTGGCGAAGGGTCAAACTTCCTTCACCAAACAGGAAGTGCCCCCTCTTCTGATTGGTCCATACTTGATTGTTCCTTTTTTTGGATGTTACTCATCAACCGTTTATCGTACAGAGTTGTGGCTGGTATCATGTGACTTGATTAAGAGTCCTTAACCTTAATTGACGCTTCCTTCGCCAAACAGGAAGTGCCCTTCACCAAACAGGAAGTGCCTCTATAACTCATGAACCGTTTGTCGTACAGACTCGCGGCTGGTGTCATAACATTTTTTTTTCTCAAAAATTTTTTTTCTCAAATTTTTTTTTCTCAATTTTTTTTCTCAAATTTTTTTTTCTCAATTTTTTTTTCACAAATGTTTTTTTTCTCAAAAATGTGCTAACATGCTAATGCTAATGTTAACACATGCTAATGCTAACATGCCAATGCTAACAAATGCTAATGCTAACATGCTAATGCTAATGCTAACACATGCTAATGCTAACACATGCTAATGCTAATGCTAACAAATGCTAATGCTAATGCTAACAAATGCTAATGCTAATGCTAACACATGCTAATGCTAACATGCTAATGCTAACATGCTAATGCTAACATGCTAATGCTAATGCTAATGCTAACAAACGCTAATGCTAACATGCTAATGCTAATGTTAACACATGCTAATGCTAACATGCTAATGCTAACATGCTAATGCTAATGCTAACACATGCTAATGCTAACAAATGCTAATGCTAACATGCTAATGCTAATGCTAACAAATGCTAATGCTAACATGCTAATGTTAATGCTAACACACGCTAATGCTAACAAATGCTAATGCTAACAAATGCTAATGCTAACATGCTAATTATAATGTTAGCACATTCTAATGCTAACATGCTACTGCTAACACATGCTAATGCTAATGCTAACAAATGCAAATGCTAAAACATGCTAATGCTAACATGCTAATGCTAATGCTAACACATGCTAATGCTAACAAATGCTAATACTAATGGCTAACACATGCTAATGCTAACAAATCCTAATGCTGATTCTTAAATTCTAATGCTAATTGGCTGCTACCCCTTGTGACGTGGGTAGAGCTCCGAGGGCCCGGTCATTGCTGCTTGCAGCTTTAATTCTTATTATTTTCCCGAAAGTAAATCGCGTTTTTGAGGCGCCAAACGTACTCCAAAAGTTGTGCAACTTTGCAAGCACATCACAAGTGGCGAAAAATTTCGTATTAAAAAAAAAGTAAAAGTGGGCGTGGCCTAATGGCTCAACAGCGCCCCCTAGAAAATTTCAACGGCGCAGCCCCACTATACGGTTTCACCTACACATACGAAAATCGGTACACACCTGTATCATGTCAGGACTCACCAAAAAGTCTCTTGGCGCCATGTCCGAAACCAAACAGGAAGTCAGCCTTTTTGACTAATTAGTGGCGTTTTGGCGAATTTTTGGCGGTTTTCACATGTCGCACTTTAACAAACTCCTCCTAGGGGGTTAATCAGATCAACTCCAAGTTCGCTCGGCATACTCAAGACACCTTAACGATGAAAAGTTGTGCGAATCGTGAGTTTTCGTAAAACGGTGTGCCCGTGGCGAAGCGTCAAACTTCCTTCGCCAAACAGGAAGTGCCCTTCGCCAAACAGGAAGTGCCTCTATAAATCATGAACCGTTTGTCGTACAGACTCGTGGCTAGTGTCATATGACTTGATTAAGAGTCCTTTACCTTAATTGGTTTAACTTAGCCCCGCCCCTCTTCTGATTGGCCGAAACTTGATTGTTCCTTTTTTTGGCCTTTATTCATCAACCGTTTATCGTACAGAGTTGTGGCTGGTGTCATATGACTTGACTAAGAGTCCTTCACCTTAATTGGTTTAACTAAGCCCCGCCCCCTCTTCTGATTGGCCGAAACTTGATTCTTCATTTTTTTGGCTGTTACTCATCAACCGTTTGTCATACAGAGTTGTGGCTGGTATCATATGACTTGACCAAGAGTCCTTCACCTTAATTGGTTTAACTCAGCCCCGCCCCCTCTTCTGATTGGCCGAAACTTGATTGTTCCTTTTTTTGGCTGTTACTCATCAACCGTTTGTCATAGAGAGTTGTTGCTGGTATCATATGACTTGATTAAGAGTCCTTCTCCTTAATTGGTTTAAGTTAGCCCCGCCCCTCTTCTGATTGGCTGCTGCCCTTGTGGCGTGGGTAGAGCTGCGAGGGCCCGGTCATCGCTGCTTGCAGCTTTAATTATTATTATTCTTCCCCCTAAAGAATCGCGTTTTTGAGGCGCCAAACGTACTCCAAAAGTTGCGCAACTTTGCAAGCACATTACAAGTGGCGAAAAATTACGTAATAAAAAAAAAGGGGGCGTGGCCTAATGGCACAACAGCGCCCCCTACAATATTTCAACGCAACAGCCCCACTATACGGTTTCACCCACAAGTACGAAAATCGGTACACATCTGTATCGTGTCCGGACTCACAAAAACGTCTCTCGGCGCCACGTCCGAAACCAAACAGGAAGTCAGCCATTTTGACTAATTAGTGGCGTTTTGGTGTATTTTTGCACTTTAACAAACTCCTCCTAGGGGGTTAATCGGATCAACTTCAAGTTCGCTCGGCATACTCAAGACACCTTAACGATGAAAAGATGTGCGAATCGTGAGTTTTCGTAAAACGGCGTGCCCGTGGCGAAGGGTCAAACTTCCTTCACCGAACAGGAAGTGCCCCCTCTTCTGATTGATCGTAAAAGTGCGACCCGTGATAACGGCCAAAAATGCTCCAAAACGCCACTAATTAGTCGAAATGGCTGACTTCCTGTTTGGTTTCTGATTGGCTGCTGGCCTTGTGACGTGGGTAGAGCTGCGAGGGCCCGGTCATCGCTGCTTGCAGCTTTAATTAGGGCCCGAGCACACACAGTGTGTGAGGACCCTATTGTAATTGCAAAGATTATTAGGTACACATCTGTACCTAAAAACTTTTTTTTTCTCAAAACTTTTTTTTTCTCAAAAAACTTTTTTTTTTCTCACAAAACTATTTTTTCTCAAAAAACTATCGTTAAAGTGCGACCCGTGATAACGGCCAAAAATGCGCCAAAACGCCACTAATTAGTCGAAATGGCTGACTTCCTGTTTGGTTTCTGATTGGCTGCTGGCCTTGTGACGTGGGTAGAGCTGCGAGGGCCCGGTCATCGCTGCTTGCAGCTTTAATTAGGGCCTGAGCACACACAGTGTGTGAGGACCCTATTGTAATTGCAAAGATTATTATTATTAGGGCCCGAGCTCACACAATGTGTGAGGACCCTATTGTAATCGTAAAGATTATTCTTCTTCTTATTCCCCCGAATAAATCGCGTTTTTGAGTCGCAAAACTTACTCCAAAAGTTGCGCAACTTTGCACACACATCACAAGTGGCGAAAAATTTCGTATTAAAAAAAAAAGGGGTGTGGCCTAATGGCTCAACAGCGCCCCCTTGAAAATTTCGTGCCTCAAGCCCCACCATACGGTTGCACCTACACGTACGAAAATCGGTACACACATGTATCATGTCCGGACTCACAAAAAAGTCTCTTGGCGCCATGTCCGAAACCAAAAAGGAAGTCAGCCATTTTGACTAATTAGTGGCGTTTTGGCGCATTTTTGGCCGTTTTCACGGGTCGCACTTTGACGAACTCCTCCTAGGGGGTTAATCGGATCAACTTCACATTCGCTCGGCATATTCAAGACACCTTAAAGATAAAAAGTTATCAAAATCGTGAGTTTTCGTAAAACGGCGTGCCCGTGGCGAAGCGTCAAACGTCCTTCACCAAACAGGAAGTGCCCCCTCTTCTGATTGGTCCATACTTGATTGTTCCTTTTTTTGGCTGTTACTCATCAACCGTTTATCATACAGAGTTGTGGCTGGTATCATATGACTTGACTAAGAGTCCTTCACCCTAATTGGTTTAACTTAGCCCCGCCCCCTCTTCTGATTGGTCGATTATTGATAGTTCCTATTTGCTATCTTTTCAATGGTTTGTAATAAGTGCAATATTGTAACTGTGTCTAGGTGTAATAACTTTAATAGCGCAATAAGTGTAATAGTGTAATAAGTGTAATAAGTGTAATAGTGTAATAAGTGTAATAGTGTAATAAGTGTAATAGTGTAATAGTGTAATAAGTGTAATAGTGTAATAGTGTAATAAGTGTAATAGTGTAATAGTGTAATAAGTGTAATAGTGTAATAGTGCAATAAGTGTAATAGTGTAATAGCGCAATAAGTGTAATAGCGTAATAAGTGTAATAGTGTAATAGTGTAATAAGTGTAATATTATAATAGCGCAATAAGTGTAATAGTGTCATAAGTACAATAGTGTAATACTGTTATAAGTGTAACAGTGTAATAGTGTAATAGCGCAATAAGTGTAATAGTGTAATAAGTGTAATAGTGTAATAGCAGAATAAGTGTAATGGTGTAATAAGTGTAATAGTGTAATATCACAATAAGTGTAATAGTGTAATAGTGTAATAGTGTAATAAGTGTAATAGTGTAATAGTGTAATATGTGTAATAGTGTAATAGCACAATAAGTGTAATAGTGTAATAAGTGTAATAGTGTAATAAGTGTACTAGTGTAATAGCACAATAAGTGTAATAGTGTAATAAGTGTAATAGTGTAATGTGTAATAGTATAATAGTGTAATAAGTGTAATAGCGTAATAGTGTATTAGCGCAATAAGTGTAATAGTGTAATAAGTGTAATAGTATAATAGTTCAATAGCGCAATAAGTGTAATAAGTGTAATAGTGTAATAGTGTAATAGCGCAATAAGTTTAATAGTGTAATACGTGTAATAGTGTAATAAATGTAATATGTGTAATATTGTAATAGCACAATAAGTGTAATAGTGTAATAAGTGTAATAGTGTAATAAGTGTAATAGTGTAATAAGTGTAACAGTGTAATAGCACAATAAGTATAATAGTGTACTAGTGTAATAGTGTAATAGTGCAATAAGTGTAATAGTGTAATAGTGTAATAGTGTAATAAGTGTAATAGTGTAATAAGTGTAATAGCGTAATAGTGTATTAGCACAATAAGTGTAATAGTGTAATAAGTGTAATAGTATAACAGTTCAATAGCGCAATAAGTGTAATAAGTGTAATAGTGTAATAGTGTAATAGCGCAATAAGTTTAATAGTGTAATAAGTGTAATAGTGTAATAGTGTAATAGTGTAATAAGTGTAATAGTGCAATAGCACAATAAGTGTAATAGTGTAATAAGTTTAATAGTGTTATAGTGTTATAGTGTAATAGTGTAATAAGTGTGATAGTGTAATAGTGTAAAAGTGTAATAGTGTAATAGCGGAAAAGTGTAATTGTGAAATAAGTGTAATAGTGTAATAGGGCAATAAGTGTACCCTGCCCCCTTGTGACGTGGGTAGAGCTGCGAGGGCCCGGTCATCGCTGCTTGCAGCTTTATTATTATTATTATTATTAAATTGTAAATTACTTAAAGGGGTAGACCACCCATTTTCAATATTGAACTATGTCTATTGATTGATATGAACTATTGATTTTGGAGTTTGTATTGTAAATTACAACTTGATGACATCACACATTGTACTTTACAATACAAACCCCAAAATCAATCCTCCAGTTCTAGGCAACACAGAAGAAGGGGAACTTTTTTATTTATTTCCACACAACTCCTCTAAGGTATATTAATGACATCGTTCAATATTGAAAATGGGTGGTCTTCCCCTTTAATCAAGAGTGAACAACAAACTATACAATAAAACCTGCTCAGACATTGGCCAAATTGTCAAATCATTTAAAATGGTCAGACACCTTTAATAATAGGTAACATGTCATTAGGTCGAACCAGAGCCTTCTACCTATGGAGAGTTGCGTCACTCCCGTTCACTTCATGGGGCCAGGTCTTCTACGCACACATCTATTGGCGTATAGTGACAAACGGCGAACCGGAAGTTTACAAAATGCATTGAAGTCTATGAGGTGTAAAGTGACAATGAACCACGTGACCAGCGCTGTTTCTGACCCCGCAGTGGCAGGACTCTCTGATTAGACGACTCTGGGTCGAATACCCTTTGGATTGACCACCAAACTCGAACCCAAACCCTAATCCTAACTTCAGTAAAACTATGCCTAACTCTAACCCTAACCCTAAACCTAACCTCAGTAACCGTGACGCGGGTGATTATCTAACCTGCCGACGCTCGCTCGTGATTATCTAACCTGCCGACGCTGTTCGACCCAACAGGAGTTCGACCTATGGGGCAGTCCCCTTAATAATAATAATAATTTCCAACACAAATATTGCTGGATACGGGTAAGAGTTAAGTGATTCATTATATATTTTTTTTCTGTATTTGGCACATACAGTAACTGAACAGAATTATCAAGACGTGTAGACGTTGAATAGAAACAGCAGAGAGCAAAAGGTGTACACAATTCTTTTCTTCCTCTAAATCTTTTGAACGTTTGGAGATGAGACATAACAATGTGATAGCGATAACATATAGACATAGTTGATGATATTCAGACTGATTGTTGGTTTTCATGCTTCTTTCAAGGGACAAATTGGGCAAGAGCTGGAGTTGCTACACAGTCATCTACATATGGGTCAGGTTGGCCTCAAAAGGCTATTGATGGGAGCCGTGCAAGCGACTGGGACCAGCTGTCCACATCGCACACAAATGGTGATTATAGACCCTGGTGGAGAGTGGACCTCCGAGCGGTCTACAACGTCAGATACGTCACAATCACCAACAGGAAGGACTGTTGCCCTGACAGACTCAATGGAGCTGAGATCCGCATTGGAAATTCACTGAGCGACAATGGAAACAGCAACAACAGGTATATTCATTTTAATGTCTGTGTAGGCTTTTAGCAGACACCCTTATCCAGAGCGATTTGTAAGTAAGAAATTTGATTCCCAGGTGTGCTGTGATCCAACATATCGGAGCTGGAGTCACCGAAACCTACAACTGCGGAGGAATGACAGGTCGCTATGTCAACATTGTGATTCCTGGCAGGAGTGAATATCTGACTCTGGTCGAGGTGGAGGTTTATGGCGAGGCTTCTGGTAGGTACTAATCTGTGCACAGGAATGCTATGCACCAGGTCCTTGTGGTGGTGCCGGCTCACGGCAGTAATAATCTCAGAAAGTGTCTTAAAAAGATAGAAAAGTGGCCGCACACACCGTAGCCAAAGTGCCAATGTCTATTGTTGGACACAGAGATGAATTAAACCAACGTTTCGGCAGTACAGATGCCTTCTTCAGGGTATACTGAGCACATTACAAGTTACACATAAATAGAGTGTCTGTAATAGATACAACCAATCACATTCATCTACAAGAACACAGGTTCTAATGTTACTAATCTGTAACATAATATCACTGTTAGCAGTACAATCTAATGATCCATCATGAATATTTATTTGTATATGTGTATATTTGCACTGCCCTCTGCATACCCATCCTAACTATAACACTCTATTACACAGTAATAGTGTAAGAGTGTTACACTCAATACACTCTAATTGTGGTAACCTCATGGTGACTGCTGCCCCTTGTGACATGGGTAGAGCTGCGAGGGCCCGGTCATCGCTGCTTGCAGCTTTAATTCTTATTAGGGCCCGAGCACACACAGTGTGAGAGGACCCTATTGTAATTGCAATGTTTATTCTTATTATTCTCCCGAATAAATCGCTTTTTTGAGGCGCAAAATATACTCCAAAAGTTGTGAAACTTTGCACACACATCACAAGTGGCGAAAATTTACGTATTTAAAAATAATCAAAAGGGGGCGTGGCCTAATGGCTCAATAGCGCCCCCTACATCATTTTCCGCATAGACGGTTACGGAATAAAGTTTCAGCTACACGTACGAAAATCAGTACACACCTGTATCATGTCCGGACTTACAAAAAAGTCTCTTGGCGCCATGTCCGAAACAAACAGGAAGTCAGCCATTTTGACTAATTAGTGGCGTTTTGGCGCATTTTTGGCTTTTTTCACAGGTCACACTTTAACGAACTCCTCCTAGGGGGTTAATCGGATCAACTTCAAGTTCGCTCGGCATACTCAAGACACCTTAACGATGAAAAGTTGTGCGAATCGTGAGTTTTCGTAAAACGGCGTGCCCGTGGCGAAGCGTCAAACTTCCAAACAGGAAATTCTCTTCCCCAAACAGGAAGTGCCTCTATAAATCATGTCCCGTTTGTCGTACAGACTCGTGGCTGGTGTCATATGACTTGATTAAGAGTCCTTAACCATATTTGGCACTTCCTTCGCCAAACAGGAAGTGCCATTCGCCAAACAGGAAGTGCCTCTTTATCTCATGAACCGTTTGTCGTACAGACGTGTGGGTGGCATCATATGGCTTGATTAAGAGTCCTTCAGCTTAATTGGTTAAACTTGCCCCGCCCCCTCTTCTGATTGGCTGCTGCCCCTTGTGATGTGGGTAGAGCTGCGAGGGCCCGGTCATCGCTGCTTGCAGCTTTAATTATTCTTATTCCCCCGAATAAATCGCGTTTTTGAGCCGCAAAACGTACTCCAAAAGTTGCGCAACTTTGCACACACATCACAAGTGGCGAAAATTTTCGTATTTAAAAAAAATCAAAAGGGGGCGTGGCCTAATGGCTGAACGGCGCCCCCTAGAAAATGTCAACGGCGCAGCCCCACTATACGGTTTCACCTACACGTACGAAAATCAGTACACACCTGTATCATGTCCGGATTCACAAAAAAGTCTCTTGGCGCCATGTCCAAAACCAAACAGGAAGTCAGCCATTTTGACTAATTAGTGGCGTTTTGGCGCATTTTTGGCCGTTTTCACGGGTCGCACTTTAACGAACTCCTCTTTGGGAGTTAATCGGATCAACTTCACATTCGCTCGGCATACTCAAGACACCTTAACGATGAAAAGTTGTGCGAACCGTGAGTTTTCGTAAAACGGCGTGCCCGTGGCGAAGCGTCAAACTTCCTTCACCAAACAGGAAGTGCCCCCTCTTCTGATTGGTCCATACTTGATTGTTCCTTTTTTTGGCTGTTACTCATCAACAGTTTATCGTACAGAGTTGTGGCTGGTATCATATGACTTGACTAAGAGTCCTTCATCTTAATTGGTTTAACTTAGCCCCGCCCCCTATTCTGATTGGTCGATTGTTGATAGTTCCTATTTTGGCTGTTACTCATCAACCGTTTATCGTACAGAGTTGTGGCTGGTATCATATGACTTGACTAAGAGTCCTTCATCTTAATTGGTTTAACTTAGCCCTTCCCCCTCTTCTGATTGGTCGATTATTGATAGTTCCTATTTGCTATCTTTTCAATGGTTTGTACTAAGTGCAATAGTGTAACTGTGTCTAGCTGTAATAACTGTAATAGTGTAATAGCGCAAAAGTGTAATAGTGTAATAGTGTAATAAGTGTAATAGTGTAATAGTGTAATAGTGTAATGAGTGTAATAGTGTAATAGCGCAATAAGTGTAATAGTGTAATATCTCAATAAGTGTAATAGTGTAATAAGTGTAATAGTGTACTAGTGTAATAAGTGTAATAGTGTAATAGTGTAATAGTGTAATAGTGTAATAGCGCAATAAGTGTAATACGTGTAATAGTGTAATAAGTGTAATAGTGTAATAGTGTAATAGTGTAATAAGTGTAATAGTGTAATAGCGCAATAAGTGTAATAGTGTAATAGCTCAATAAGTGTAATAGTGTAATAAGTGTAATAAGTGTAATAGTGTAACAGCACAATAAGTGTAATAGTGTAATAAGTGTAATAGTGTAACAGCACAATAAGTGTAATAGTGTAATATGTGTATTAGTGTAATAGTGTAATAGCGCAATAAGTGTAATAGTGTAATAGCGCAATAAGTGTAATAGTGTAATAGCGCAATAAGTGTAATAGTGTAATAGTGTAATAACTGTAATAGTGTAATAGTGTAATAAGTGTAATAGTGTAATAGCGCAATAAGTGTAATAGCGTAATAAGTGTAATAGTGTAATAGTGTAATAGTGTAATAAGTGTGATAGTGTAATAAGTGTAATAGTGTAATAGCACAATAAGTGTAATAGTGTAATAAGTGTAATAGTGTAATAGTGTAATAAGTGTAATAGTGTAATAGTGTAATAAGTGTAATAGTGTAATAGCACAATAAGTGTAATAGTGTAATAGTGTAATAGTGTAATAACTGTAATAGTGTAATAGTGTAATAAGTGTAATAGTGTAATAGCGCAATAAGTGTAATAGCGTAATAAGTGTAATAGTGTAATAAGTGTGATAGTGTAATAAGTGTAATAGTGTAATAGCACAATAAGTGTAATAGTGTAATAAGTGTAATAGTGTAATAGTGTAATAAGTGTAATAGTGTAATAGTGTAATAAGTGTAATAGTGTAATAGCACAATAAGTGTAATAGTGTAATAATGTAATAAGTGTAATAGTGTAATAGCACAATAAGTGTAATAGTGTAATAGTGCAATAAGTGTAATAGTGTAATAGTGTAATAGCGTAATAGTGTAATAAGTGTAATAGTGTAATAGCGCAAAAACTGTAATAGTGAAATAAGTGTAATAGTGTAATAGGGCAATAAGTGTAATAGTGTAACTGCTGCCCCTTGTGACGTGGGTAGAGCTCCGAGGGCCCGGTCATCGCTGCTTGCAGCTTTAATTCTTATTATTCTCCCGAATAAATCGCGTTTTTGAGGCGCAAAACATACTCCAAAAGTTGTGAAACTTTGCACACACATCACAAGTGGCGAAAATTTACGTATTTAAAAATAGTCAAAAGGGGGCGTGGCCTAATGGCTCAATAGCGCCCCTACATCATTTTCCGCATAGACGGTTACAGAATAAAGTTTCACCTACACGTACGAAAATCAGTACACACCTGTATCATGTCCGGACTTACAAAAAAGTCTCTTGGCGCCATGTCCGAAACAAACAGGAAGTCAGCCATTTTGACTAATTAGTGGCGTTTTGGCGCATTTTTGGCTTTTTTCACAGGTCACACTTTAACGAACTCCTCCTAGGGGGTTAATCGGATCAACTTCAAGTTCGCTCGCCATACTCAAGACACCTTAACGATGAAAAGTTGTGCGAATCGTGAGTTTTCGTAAAACAGCGTGCCCGTGGCGAAGCGTCAAACTTCCAAACAGGAAATTCCCTTCCCCAAACAGGAAGTGCCTCTATAAATCATGTCCCGTTTGTCGTACAGACTCGTGGCTGGTGTCATATGACTTGATTAAGAGTCCTTAACCATATTTGGCACTTCCTTCGCCAAACAGGAAGTGCCATTCGCCAAACAGGAAGTGCCTCTTTATCTCATGAACCGTTTGTCGTACAGACGTGTGGGTGGCGTTATATGGCTTGATTAAGAGTCCTTCAGCTTAATTGGTTAAACTTGCCCCGCCCCCTCTTCTGATTGGCTGCTGCCCCTTGTGATGTGGGTAGAGCTGCGAGGGCCCGGTCATCGCTGCTTGCAGCTTTAATTCTTATTATTTTCCCGAAAGTAAATCGCGTTTTTGAGGCGCCAAACGTACTCCAAAAGTTGCGCAACTTTGCAAGCAAATCACAAGTGGCGAAAAATTTCGTATTTAAAAAAAAGTAAAAGTGGGCGTGGCCTAATGGCTCAACAGCGCCCCCTAGAAAATTTCAACGATGCAGCCCCACTATACGGTTTCACCTACACATACGAAAATCGGTACACACCTGTATCATGTCCGGACTCACAAAAAAGTCTCTTGGCGCAATGTCCGAAACCAAACAGGAAGTCAGCCATTTTGACTAATTAGTGGCGTTTTGGCGAATTTTTGGCGGTTTTCACATGTCGCACTTTAACGAACTCCTCCTAGGGGGTTAATCGGATCAACTTCAAGTTCGCTCGGCATACTCAAGACACCTTAACGATGAAAAGTTGTGCGAATCGTGAGTTTTCGTGAAACGGCGTGCCCGTGGCGAAGGGTCAAACTTCCTTCACCAAACAGGAAGTGCCCCCTCTTCTGATTGGTCCATACTTGATTGTTCCTTTTTTTGGCTGTTACTCATCATCCGTTTATCGTACAGAGTTGTGGCTGGTATCATATGACTTGATTAAGAGTCCTTAACCTTAATTGACGCTTCCTTCGCCAAACAGGAAGTGCCTCTATAACTCATGAACCGTTTGTCGTACAGACTCGTGGCTGATGTCATATGACTTGATTAAGAGTCCTTAACCTTAATTGACGCTCCCTTTGCCAAACACGAAATGCCCTTCACAAAACAGGAAGTGCCTCTCAAACTCATGAACCGTTCGTGGCTGATGTCATATGACTTGATTAAGAGTCCTTAACCATAATTGTCACTTCCTTCGCCAAACAGGAAGTGCCCTTCACCAAACAGAAAGTGCCACTATATCTCATGAACCGTTTGTCGCACATGCTAATGCTAATGCTAACACATGCTAATGCTAACACATGCTAATGCTAATGCTAACACATGCTAATGCTAAAATGCTAATGCTAACATGCTAATGCTAATGTTAACACATGCTAATGCTAACAAATGCTAATGCTAACACATGCTAATGCTAACATGCTAATGCTAACAAATGCTAATGCTAACACATGCTAATGCTAACAAATGCTAATGCTAACACATGCTAATGCTAACAAATGCTAATGCTAACAAATGCTAATGCTAATGCTAACAAATGTTAATGCTAACATGCTAATGCTAACACAAGCTAATGCTAACAAATGCTAATGCTAACAAATGCTAATGCTAACATGCTAATGCAAACACATGCTAATGCTAATGCTAACAAATGTTAATGCTAACATGCTAATGCTAACACATACTAATGGTAACATGCTAATGCTAATGCTAACACATGCTAATGCTAACATGCTAATGCTAACAAATGCTAATGCTAACAAATGCTAATGTTAACATGCTAATGCTAACACATGCTAATGCCAAGAAATGCTAATGCTAACGCTAACATATGCTAATGCTAATGCTAACACATGCTAATGCTAATATGCTAATGGTAATGCTAACACATGCTAATGCTAATGCTAACACATGCTAATGTTACTGCTAACAAATGCTAATGTTTGGCGAAGGAAGCGCCAATTACGGTTAAGGACTCTTAATGAAGTCATATGACACTGCCCAAACGTCTGTAGTCATTTGACGCCAACCACACGTCTGTACGACAAACGGTTCAAGAGATAAAGAGGCACTTCCTGTTTGGTGAGGGGCACTTCCTGTTTGGCGAAATGGGCCCCAATTATGGTTAAGGACTCTTAATCAAGTCATTTGACGCCAACCACACCTCTGTACGACAAACGGTTCATGAGATAAAGGGGCACTTCCTGTTTGGTGAGGGGCACTTCCTGTTTGGCAAAAGGGGCCCCAATTATGGTTAAGGACTCTCAATCAAGTCATTTGACGCCAACCACAAGTCTGTACGACAAACGGTTCATGATTTATAGAGGCACTTCCTGTTTGGCGAAGGGCACTTCCTGTTTGGCGAAGGAAGTTTGACGCTTCGCCACGGGCACGCCGTTTTAGGAAAACTCACGATTCGCACAACTTTTCATCGTTAAGGTGTCTTGAGTATGCCGAGCGAATGTGAAGTTGATCCGATTAACCCCCTAGGAGGAGTTCGTTAAAGTGCGACCCGTGAAAACGTCCAAAAATGCACCAAAACGCCACTAATTAGTCAAAATAGTTGACTTCCTGTTTGGTTTCGGACATGGCGCAAAGAGACTTTTTTGTGAGTCCGGACATGATACAGGTGTGTACCGATTTTCGTACGTGTAGATAAAACCGTATGGTGGGGCTTGAGGCACGAAGTTTTGTAGGGGGCGCTGTTGAGCCATTAGGCCACGCCCCCTTTTGATTATTTTTAATTACGTAAATTTTCGCCACTTGTGATGTCCTTGCAAAGTTGCGCAACTTTTGGAGTACGTTTGGCGCCTCAAAAACGCGATTTACTTTCGGGAAAATAAGAATAATAATCTTTGCAATTACAATAGGGTCCTCACACACTGTGTGTGCTCGGGCCCTAATAAGAAGAATAATCTTTGCAATTACAATAGGGTCCTCTCACACTGTGTGTGCTCGGGCCCTAAGTAAAGCTGCAAGCAGCAATGACCGGGCCCTCGCAGCTCTACCCACGTCACAAGGGGTGGCAGCCAATTAGCGTTAGAATTTTAGATTCAGCATTAGCATTTGTTAGCATTAGCATGTGTAAGCATTAGCATTAGTTAGCATTAGCATTTGTTAGCATTATCATGGGTTAGCATTAGCATTAGCATGTGTTAACATTAGTATTAGCATTTGTTAACATTAGCATTTGTTAGCATTAGCATGTGTTAGCATTAGCATTTGTTAGCATTAACATTAGCATGTGTTAGCATTAGCATGTTAGCATTAGCATTAGCATGTGTTAGCATTAGTATTAGCATGTGTTATCATTAACATTAGCATGTTAGCATTAGCATGTGTTAGCATTAGCATGTGTTAGCTTTAGCATTAGCATGTTAGCATTAGCATGTGTTAGCATTAGCATTAGCCTGTTAGCATTAGCATGTGTTAGCATTAGCATTAGTATGTTAACATTAGCATGTGTTAGCATTAGCATTAGCATGTTATCATTAGAATTGGTTAGCATTAGCATGTGTTAGCATTAGCATTAGCATTAGCATTTGTTAGCATTAGCATTAGCATGTGTTAGCATTAGCATGTTAGCATTAGCATGTTAGCATTAGCATATGTTAGCATTAGCATTAACATGTGTTAGCATTAGCATTAGCATGTGTTAACATTAGCATTAGCATTTGTTAGCATTATTACGACAAACGGTTCATGAGATATAGAGGCACTTCCTGTTTGGTGAAGGGCACTTCCTGTTTGGCGAAGGAAGCGTCAATTAAGGTTAAGGACTCTTAATCAAGTCATATGACATCAGCCACGAGTCTGTACGACAAACGGTTCATGAGTTATAGAGGTACTTCCTGTTTGGTGAAGGGCACTTCCTGTTTTGCGACGGAAGCGTCAATTAAGGTTAAGGACTCTTAATCAAGTCATATGATACCAGCCACAACTCTGTGCGATAAACGGTTGATGAGTAACAGCCAAAAAGGAACAAACAAGTTTCGGCCAATCAGAAGAGGGGGCGGGGCTTAGTTAAACCAATTAAGGTGAAGGACTCTTAGTCAAGTCATATGATACCAGCCACAACTCTGTACGATAAACGGTTGATGAGTAACAGCCAAAAAAAGGAACAATCAAGTATGGATCAATCAGAAGAGGGGCCACTTCCTGTTTGGTGAAGGAAGTTTGACCCTTCACCACGGGCACGCAGTTTTACGAAAACTCACGATTCGCACAACTTTTCATCGTTAAGGTGTCTTGATTATGCCGAGCGAACTTGAAGTTGATCCCATTAACCCCCTAGGAGGAGTTTGTTAAAGTGTGACACGTGAAAACGGCCAAAAATACACCAAAACGCCACTAATTAGTCAAAATGGCTGACTTCCTGTTTGGTTTCGGACGTGGCGCCGAGAGACTTTTTTGTGAGTCCGGACACGATACAGATGTGTACCGATTTTCGTACTTGTGGGTGAAACCGTATAGTGGGGCTGTTGCGTTTAAATATTGTAGGGGCGCTGTTGCGCCATTAGGCCACGCCCCCTTTTATTTTTTTTTAATTACGTAATTTTTCGCCACTTGTAATGTGCTTGCAAAGTTGCGCAACTTTTGGAGTATGTTTTGCGCCTCAAAAATGCGATTCTTTATCGGGAATAAGAATAATTAAAGCTGCAAGCAGCGTTGACCGGGCCCTCGCAGCTCTACCCACGTCACAAGGGGCAGCAGCCAATCAGAAGAGGGGGCGGGGCTAGTTAAACCAATTAAGCTGAAGGACTCTTAATCAAGCCATATGACGCCACCCACACGTCTGTACGACAAACGGTTCAAGATAAAGAGGCACTTCCTGTTTAGCAAATAGCACTTCCTGTTTGGCGAAGAAAGTGCCAGTTTTGGTTGGATGCTATGGCTAAATTGGCCCATGCTAATGAAAGCGTTTCTCCATTTCCGGGTTATGTCATAGACGTCAGATCTTATGCACTCTCATGTAACGGGGTCCAATATGATAGAATCAACCGTGCCTCTTGACTCAGTGGCTTTCTGGAAGTAACCAAAAATATATTATAACCACACCTGGGGGATCTATTAGGGTAATGTCAACTCCATAGACACATACAAAACAGAAAAAGTTCAAAACTATGGCACCACCTCTTTAAGCATTTAAGTTATATTGGTCAGGCAGTTGGTCTAACAATGAACCATCCCATAGCAGCAAAATCATCCCTCCAGGCTATAGAATGAAGAACGTTTGTACTGAAAGGACAATGGCAGTTTAGAGAATCTGGAAACGATCTCTATTTCACAAAACAGTTTCTGATTACATTTTGAGAGAGCAATAGGCCATGCAGTTGTTTAATGAAGTAGATGAAGTAAAGAAAGAAAGAAATGTAGAGACAAACTGCTATAGGGAAATGTTTGTTCCTAAACTTGAAACACAAACAGGAAATGCATTAAAAGTGCTAAAATTGATAACCTTCAACTTCAGATTCTACTACACCTGCACCCCCAACTCCTGGACCAACTACACCTGCACCTCCAACTACTGGACCAACTACACCTGCACCTCCAACTACTGGACCAACTACACCTGCACCTCCAACTACTGGACCAACTACACCTGCACCTCCAACTACTGGACCAACTACATCAAAACCAACCACGACAAGTACGTTTGAAATTAACTCATCCAGTGCCCCGGGCCACAAGTGGCCGCTAGAGTGCCAGAAAAATCTCTATAGGCTTTCGCTCTAGCTTCCGTCGACACTGTCCGAAGTGCCTTGGGATTTCACTCCAGCCAATGCTATGGGTGACGAGAGGAGGAAGTTAGCTTACATGCTATATCATTTTAAGCAGTCTGTAAAATGCCTAAACACGTTTTTCATCCTGGGATTTGAGCAGTTTGTAAAATGCCTAAACACGTTTTTATCCTGGGATTTTTGAGCAATTTGCATGAAACATTCTACACGTAATCTAATGACCTTTATCTAACATGCCTATGAAGTGCACACAAAAAAAATAATAATTAAAGCTGCAAGCAGCAATGACCGGGCCCTCGCAGCTCTACCCACGTCAGAAGGGGTAGCAGCCAATTAGCATTAGAATTTTAGAATGAGCATTAGCATTTGTTAGCATTAGCATTTGTTAGTATTAGCATGTGTTAGCATTAGCATGTGTTAGCATTAGCATGTGTTAGCATTAACATTAGCATTTGTTAGCATTAGCATGTGTTAGCATGAGCATTAGCATTTGTTAGCATTAGCATTTTAGCATTAGCTTTTTTTTGCATTTTTAGCATTAGCATTAGCATTTTTGCATTAGCATTTTTTGCAGTAGCATGTGTAAGCATTTGTTAGCATTAGCATTTGTTAGATTTAGCATTTGTTAGCATTAGCATTTGTTAGAATGAGCATGCATTAACATTAGCATGTGTTAGCATTGGCATTTCTTAGCATTAGCATTAGCATTTGTTAGCATTAGCTTTTGTTAGCATTAGCATTAGCATTTGTTAGCATTAGCATGTGTTAGCATTAGCATGTGTTAGCATTAGCATTTGTTAGCATTTGCATTTGTTAGCATTAGCATGTATTAGCATTAGCATTTGTTAGCATTAGCATGTGTTAGCATTAGCATTTGTTAGCATTAGAATTTATGTTAGCATTAGCATGTGTTAGCATTAGCATTAGAATTTCTGTTAGCATTAGCATGTGTTAGCATTAGCATTTGTTAGCATTAGCATTTGTTAGCATTAGCATTAGCATTTTTTAACATTAGCATTTGTTAGCATTAGTATGTGTTAGCATTAGCATTAGCATTTGTTAGCATTAGCAATTTTTAGCATTAGCATTTGTTAACATTAGCATTTTTTTACATTAGCATTAGTACGACAAACGGTTCATGAGATATAGAGGCACTTCCTGTTTGGCAAAAGGCACTTCCTGTTTGGCGAAGGAAGCGCCAATTAAGGTTAAGGACTCTTAATCATGTGATATGACATCAGCCACGAGTCTGTACGACAAACGGTTCATGAGTTATAGAGGCACTTCCTGTTTGGTGAAGGGCACTTCCTGTTTGGCGAAGGAAGTGCCAATTAAGGTTAAGGACTCTTAATCATGTGATATGACATCAGCCACGAGTCTGTACGACAAACGGTTCATGAGTTATAGAGGCACTTCCTGTTTGGCGAAGGGCACTTCCTGTTTGGCGAAGGAAGTGCCAATTAAGGTTAAGGACTCTTAATCAAGTCATATGACATCAGCCACAACTCTCTTCGACAAACGGTTGATGAGTAATAGCCAAAAAAAGGAACAATCAAGTTTCAGCCAATCAGAAGAGGGGGCGGGGCTAAGTTAAACCAATTAAGGTGAAGGACTCTCAGTCAAGTCATATGATACCAGCCACAACTCTGTACGACAAACGGTTGATGAGTAACAGCCAAAAAAAGGAACAATCAAGTTTCGGCCAATCAGAAGAGGGGGCACTTCCTGTTTGGCGAAGGAAGTTTGACGCTTCGCCACGGTCACGCCGTTTTCCGAAAACTCACGATTCGCACAACTTTTCATCGTTAATGTGTCTTGAGTATGCCGAGCGAAGTTGAAGTTGATCCGATTAACCCCCTAGGAGGAGTTCGTTAAAGTGCGACACGTGAAAACGGCCAAAAATGCGCCAAAACGCCACTAATTAGTCAAAATGGCTGACCTCCAGCTAACAACAACACATCACGTTGTGCGCGGCACCGCACGACGGACGAAGTATACATTCACTAATAACTGATACGGCCCCGCCTCCTTTTCAGACCGTTTGAAGAAAGACCACGTGACCTACTGTATCACAATGTTAAATTTCGGCCGGTGTCCCGCCCCCTTTAATCAAGTCATACGACATCAGCCACGAGTCTGTACAACAAACGGTTCATGAGTTATAGAGGCACTTCCTGTTTGGCGAAGGGCACTTCCTGTTTGGCGAAGGAAGTTTGACCCTTCCCCACGGGCACGCTGTTTTACGAAAACTCACGATTCGCACAACTTTTCATCGTTAAGGTGTGTTGAGTATGCCGGGCGAATTTGAAGTTGATCCGATTAACCCCCTAGGAGGAGTTCGTTAAAGTGCGACCTGTGAAAACGGCCAAAAATGTGCCAAACGCCACTAATTAGTCAAAATGGCTGACTTCCTGTTTGGTTTCGGACATGGCGCCAAGAGACTTTTTTGTGAGTCCGGACATGATACAGGTGTGTACCGTTTTTCGTACTTGTGGGTGAAACCGTATAGTGGGGCTGTTGCGTTGAAATTTTGTAGGGGAGAAGAAGAATCTTTGCAAATACAATAGGGTCCTCACACACTGTGTGTGCTCGGGCCCTAAGCACACACAGTGTGTGAGTACCCTATTGTATTTGCAAAGATTATTATTCTTCTTCTTCTTCCGCCGAATGAATCGCGTTTTTGAGGCGCCAAACGTACTCCAAAAGTTGCGCAACTTTGCAAGAACATCACAAGTGGCGAAAAATTTCGTAATTAAAAAAAAATTAAAGCCATTTTGACTAATTAGTGGCGTTTTGGCGCATTTTTGGCCATTTTCACGTGTCGCACTTTAACGAACTCCTCCTAGGGGGTTAATTGGATCAACTTCAACTTCGCTCGGCATACTCAAGACACCTTAACGATGAAAAGTTGTGCGAATCGTGAGTTTTCGGAAAACGGCGTGCCCGTGGCGAAGTGTCAAACTTCCTTCGCCAAACAGGAAGTGCCCCCTCTTCTGATTGGCCGAAACTTGATTGTTCCTTTTTTTAGCTGTTACTCATCAACCGTTTGTCGTACAGAGTTGTGGCTGGTATCATATGACTTGACTAAGAGTTCTTCACCTTAATTGGTTTAACTTAGCCCCGCCCCCTCTTCTGATTGGCTAAAACTTGATCGTTCCTTTTTTTGGCTATTACTCATCAGCCGTTTGTCGAAGAGAGTTGTGGCTGGTGTCATATGACTTGATTAAGAGTCCTTCACCTTAATTGGTTTAAGTTAGCCCCGCCCCCTCTTCTGATTGGTCGATTATTGATAGTTCCTATTTGCTATCTTTTCAATGGTTTGTAATAAGTGCAATAGTGTAACTGTGTCTAGGTGTAATAACTGTAATAGTGTAATAGCGCAATAAGTGTAATAGTGTAATAAGTGTAATAGTGTAATAGTGTAATAAGTGTAATAGTGTAATAGTGTAATTCGTGTAAAAGTGTAATAAGTGTAATAGTGTAATAGTGTAATAAGTGTAATAGTGTAATAGCGCAATAAGTGCCCCCTCTTCTGATTGGTCGATTATTGATAGTTCCTATTTGCTATCTTTTCAATGGTTTGTAATAAGTGCAATAGTGTAACTGTGTCTAGGTGTAATAACTGTAATAGTGTAATAGCGCAATAAGTGTAATAGTGTAATAAGTGTAATAGTGTAATAGTGTAATAAGTGTAATAGTGTAATAGTGTAATTCGTGTAAAAGTGTAATAAGTGTAATAGTGTAATAGTGTAATAAGTGTAATAGTGTAATAGCGCAATAAGTGTAATAGTGTAATAAGTGTAATAGTGTAATAGTGTAATAAGTGTAATAGTGTAACAGTGTAATAAGTGTAATAGTGTAATAGTGTAATAAGTGTAATAGTGTAATAAGTGTAATAGTCTAATAGTGTAATAAGTGTAATAGTGTAATAGCGCAATAAGTGTAATAGTGTAATACGTGTAATAGTGTAATAGTGTAATAAGTGTAATAGTGTAACAGCACAATAAGTGTAATAGTGTAATAAGTGTAATAGTGTAATAGTGTAATAAGTGTAATAGTGTAATAGTGTAATAAGTGTAATAGTGTAATAAGTGTAATAGTGTAATGGCACAATAAGTGTAATAGTGCAATAAGTCTAATAGTGTAATAGTGTAATAAGTGTAATAGTGTAATAGCGCAAATAGTGTAATAGTGAAATAAGTGTAATAGTGTAATAGGGCAATAAGTGTAAAAGGGCAATAAGTGTAATAGTGAAACCGCTGCCCCTTGTGACGTGGGTAGAGCTGCGAGGGCCCGGTCATCGCTGCTTGCAGCTTTAATAATCTTTGCAATTACAATAGGGTCCTCACACACTGTGTGTGCTCGGGCCCTAATAATAATCTTTGCAATTACAATAGGGTCCTCACACACTGTGTGTGCTCGGGCCCTAATAATAATCTTTGCAATTACAATAGGGTCCTCACACACTGTGTGTGCTCGGGCCCTAATTATTCTTTTGTCACAGAAGATGAAGGCATCAATGCATCTCCACAAGGTAAAATCAACCAATTAAAGCTGTTCTATTTCACTAATAATACACAATAAGGTCTGCACTGCAAGAAAGTAGTTCACGGCCAGGCTGCAGAAACAACACAGGTGCAGATAATTGGTGCACTGTGGAACACTGTGGAAAGAAATAGCGCACCTGGGTTTGATATAAACTGATTCAAGGTGTGGGTTATAGTCTCAGATATACCACGGCAACCAGCCAATCAGAATCAAGGAATGGAACTAGCCGTTTTAGAAAGTTTGATATAGCATACCTGCACATAATTTGTTGACATGTCTTTGTCCTTTGCTTTCCCAGTGCGTTTCGGCAACTGTCCTGGCAACTGGCACGGCTACCAAGGCAAGTGCTATCTGATGGTGAACGAGCTTCGCACCTGGTCAGATGCTGAGGTAAAATAATTTATGACATTTATACTCTTAAATCATTCTTACAGCATTTTATTTAACCCATTTAGGCCGGGAACGCCTTATTACGCATTACAACTTGAACCATTATTTCATGCTTTAGCTATTGAAAAATAGCAGATCGACAAGCTCACAGTGCGGCACCGAGTGCCGCACTGTGAGCTTGTAGATCTGCTATTTTTGGAAAAATCTTGAAAATGTGTGCAAGTCTTTGTGAATATTTGGACCTGATTCTATAAATGTCTTCTAAGTCCTTCTGAGGTTTAGGTTTATGAAAAACCCATGTTTCTACGTAAGTGGTTCTTAAACCTTTTCAAGCACCACTATAGAATTAGATGCATTTGACCGCCGACCCCCATCTCAAGATATGTTGTTCAAGGGACGCCCAGTAGATTTGAGTTACAAGGGTTTGCTTTGAGAATGATATATTCAAATATTTGCACCCATTTTCACGATTTAAAAAAAAATAGCTGATCTACAAGCTTGCAGTGCGGCACTCGGTGCTAAAGTATAAAATAATTCCAGGTCTTAATGGTCTTAAACACCTGTACTGACTGTTCTCTCTCTCTCTACTCTCTCTCTCTCTCTCTCTCTCTCTCTCTCTCTCTCTCTCTCTCTCTCTCTCTCCCTGTCCCTCTCCCTCTCCCTCTCCCTCTCTCTCTCTCTCTCTCTCTCTCTCTCTCTTGCTGGTTTCATGTGTGTCTCCAGGCCCACTGCAGCAGTCAGCAGGCCAGCCTGGCCTCAGCCCACAGCTTCTGGGAGTACAGCTTCCTGCAGCAGCTGGCTAGGACTGCTGGACACTCCTACGCCTGGATGGGAGGATACTACTTCCAGGTTACACCAAGACTCCATTACACTGTTTAGAAACACCTGTACAAACCAGGGGCATAGTTCCGCTGATTTAAAATGATTCCAATACGGAACTAAAACTTCCTATGATTGGCCGCTAGTTGCGCTGTTTACATCACGTGTCCATTCATCTAGTACTGTGGCATCATCCTTAATCATAACATATGGGTTCCAGGTTAGTGATGGAGGTGTAGATGGGAAACTAAAGGTAGTGAGAATATGGGGAACAAAATGGTTTATTCAAAGTAACCATACTTGACTTTTGCTTAAAAATAAAACAGCCATGAATCAGGCAGGTTATGCAGAGCTACTGTAGGCTATATCCGTCTTTATTTGGTAATGTAATATATTGGGAGCTCATCTTCATGTGGCCAGCCTGTGACTTCAGTCATCTACGGTATGAGGTCATTCAACATTCATGGCATATTTATGTTGGTCACAGTTTCAGTCCTTGCTGGATGGTTAAATACACATATTGTTGGTTTGTATCCGTGAATGAATTGTTTCCTATGCATCTCTACACAGAGCCGGTGGAGATGGGATGACGGCACAGTGTACAGCTATCAGAACTGGTATTCCCAGTCATCTGCCAGCAGCTACCAATGTCTCCACCTCAACACCTATGGTAAGGAACATTAAATAGCCATTCACAGGTTGATGCGTCAGGACTTAGGATGAAATGTGTTGCTAACTGTTCACAATAACCCATTCAGAACGGGTACACATTATTGTGTATCATTATTTTATGCTTTAACCAGGGCAGGAATTTCATGGAGGCCATGAAGGCCATGGCCGTCGTTGCCCCTCAATTTGGCCTTGTGCCCCTCAAACCAATAGCATGACCTGAGGCCACAGTGGCCTTAATGCCCCAGCTGAGCTGACTGTACCACTTCCTCCTCTGTCTCTTTCTGGTCAATATGTAGACAATAGACACTGGTGTCTCTTTCTTGTCACGTAGACACCAGTGTCTTGTTGAGATTCTGAAAATCTTAACTCCCCTGAGTCCCCATTTTTAAACCGATCCAGTTACTTTGATTGGTGCAGGGCTGAGCATGGATCAGATTGTAAATACAATCATGTATCTATTTCACTGCAGATTAGGCCCTTAAATTCAACAAATTCTTTCAATGGACTAAAATCTTGTTTTATTTGATGGCCTTCCTGCCCTGGTGTCTGGCCTTTGCGCCCTCAAAAAATGGACAAGTGGCCTTGCCCCTAAAATGATGAAATTCAAGGCCTGGCTTTAACTATTGAAAAATAGCAGATATACAAGCTCACAGCGCGGCACCGAGTGCCGCGCTGCGAGCTTGTAGATCTGCTATTTTTGAAAAATCGTGAAAATTTGAATTTTGACCCGAAGTGTCTTTTGAATCCTTCCAAGACTTTTTGAAAAACCTATGTTTTTATGTCAGCAATCTGGCCAGCCATCGTCAAAGAAAAGGTCCTTCTCACTTAAATGGAGCTCAGTTAGTCTGTTCTTGAGAGACTACTATGTCAGTGGTTCTCAAACCTTTTCATGTGAAGGACCCCCAAAATGATGTGTATTTGCCACGGACCCCCATCTCAAAATATTTAGTTCCAGGGACCACCCAGAAGCAAAATTTGAGTAACAAATGTTCGCTTTGAAAAAACATATAGTCAAAGATTTGTACACATTTTCACGACTTTTTTCAAAAATAGCAGATCTACAAGCTCGCAGCGCGGCACTCGGTGCCGTGCTGTGAGCTTGTATATCTGCTATTTTTCACTGGTTAAAGCATTCAATAATTCTAGGCCTACACAAGCATAATCATACATTGTTTCCTATTAAAACAGAGTCCAGAGGGTGGAGCAATGGCAACTGCGTCTCCCGCTACGGTTCCATCTGCAGTAGATCAGCCAACTACTGCTAGTCACATCCCAGAGGAGGGAAAGTGAACAACACCTAATAAGGCCTGGAAGCAACAGAAACAGCTGCACCAAGTGATATTACACTGTAAAAATGAAAACATGAAGGGTACTGAAAATGAAGTGATGCTTTTGATGTACTGTTAAATGATGGCAGTTTAAATACCTTTGCACTGCATTGCTTGAATGACATTATAATAGTGTATTGTAAAACTACTACTACATTAGTTATTGTAAGAATGCCCCTTTATTGATGTGTCTCTGCAACAGTTAAATAAAAACAAAGCAAATTCAGTTCGTTTGGACACTTTATTTTCCCTTTTTTGCCATGTTCCCCCCAAGATCTACAGTATCTTTGGGCCTGTTCTATTTTCCAGCTTACTGTATATAGTGTATGCTGCCATTAGTACATATCGAAGATACACAGCTTTATCTGCCCTTGAAACTGTCTGATCTATGCTTTCTTCAGAACCATACTGACTGGCCAATATCTTTCTTCAGTTTAATGAGACCATAATCCTAACCACACCCGTTTTAGCCCCTCTTCATTTGCTGCCTGATCCACCACAGGATAAGGCTAAATTGCCAAGACTGAAACATACACATGTCTTTGCATATAACCCATCCTAACTACAGTATTAGAAGAAGTGGGCAGCCACTGATTATCGCTTGGGCATCAGCAGCTCCACCTCTAAGGCGAGCGTGAGGTATCTTTGACATGCATGATTGTGTGGTTGTGGCCCTATCTGTACGGTATGTACTGTATCCCTCTCCCTTTCTTGTTTACCAACATTGAGACTGTACATATGTGCCTGTTTCATACAATCAATAATCTGTTCCCAACAGATCCCCAAACCCAACGGTAGCAGCCTTACTTCCCGCAGTAATGACAGGCACGTTGGCAAGCCAACATGACTTACACAAATAGATGAATTAGCTACATTACAATTTGTGCATTGTGTGCATGCTGCGTGCATATGATTTCGCATTAATGCATCATCCATTCGTCCACTTCATAGCGTTGCTTACCCGGCGGCAGGTGAGGACATGAGGTAGCCTTAAATTAAGGGGAGCACACACTGGACGCGGGCGGCTGTGCAGCGTCGCATCGCGGAATCAACGCGCGTGAAGTGCCGCGCGGTAACCCCAACTGGATGGGCGCGCTGCCACACAGCACATCCATTTCCCCCGGTGGGGAGAAGCATGGGAGAACATGTTCACCGCGCGGCAATGCTGGGAAAATAGAACAGCGGCGTATCGGCGCTGCAGGCGAGGCGGCAGACGGCGCGTCTGACGGCGCCGGTGTGGGTTAGTTCATTGAAAATTATGGGGCTGTATGTTTTGACGCGTCGCTTCAGCGCCGCCTCCGCGTCCAGTGTGTGTTCCCCTTATGAGGGATTGAATGTAGGAGTCTCAGAAGTAATGTTGGAGAAGCCAGACTGGTGCCCGTAAGGCAGTACAGTCACCATTGACGTCCAGTTGTGTAATACACGTTGTATCATCTGTGATATCAGTACTATGATGTCAGAGTATGTTGTCAGCATGCCGACATACAGCCATGGTGACACTGTTTATTATCATTGATGTCAGCATGCAGACAGACAGCGGACATAATCTCCAATTTTGGGCATTGTTTTCAGCATGCGGCTGTTAATGTGCAGAGGTTGAGGGAGGGTTCTTTGTAATGCTACTGACTCTTGAACAAGGCATTTTATTGTGGTTTGCCTACTTCAGAAGCCATGAAGGGAGCCGTTAGATCTTTCTTGATGTCAATCACTCAAGACACCTTAATATTATTTTTATATTTTAATTATATATATTTTTAGGGACATCAACATTCATGTGGTCTACCTGCACAGCCCTTGTGATCTACTGCACAATCTACCTTTTGGGCACCAGACAGTGACATACACAAAAAACAGTTTAAAATGCTAAGAAATAAACTAATACATGAATGTATTTACTTCATTTGTACACAATAATCCATGCACCCATCGGTCCGGGCAAAGATGTCAATAACTTTATTATAAAAGTTCTTGTCAATCAGCCTTTTAATAGGATGTGGAGAGCAGCGATCCAGGACACCTCCTGGCATTGCATCATCATCATCATCATTATCATACTGTCATAATAAATTCATTTTCACCAGTGCATCTGCATTACCTATCTCCACAGTGCATGTGTCATGCAGTTTTCAACCAGCAGAGGGCACAAGAAAACACTAAAGTGTAACAGTTAAATCAAGCTGACTGTGAATGTCACCAACCAGTGTGACTCTGATCACAAACCACTGAGGAAGATGAAATCCTCTACATTTGTACAAGCAAGATGAAGGTGAGCCTAGTGATGCATTTTTAACATGGAGAGATTAAGACTCATGGCCAATTATATTTATGGAACCCCCATATGCTAAGAATGGGCAACCGGGTTGGGGTGCAAAAACACTAGTCCAGTGGTAACATATGTGTGGGTCAAGAAAGCAGTCCTGTAGATAATCTTATTATACAGGATTTACATTCGTCTATCACTCACAGTATGTACATGATATGTACTTGCGGAAACAATAAAACAACACTGTAAACTGTTAGTCAGACATAGCCATGTTAGTCAAAATGGCCATATTCTATAGCAGTGGTTCTCAACCTTTTCAAGCCACGACCCCCAAAATAATCATATGAACAGGGGACCCCCCACCCTGACGAAGAGTTGAGGCATTACATTTTGTATAAGACGGTTCTATCGAAAATAGCAGATCTACATACTCACAAGGCCTTGCGTTGCGAGGCGTTGTGAGCAAGTAGTTTGGCTATTTTCACAATTTCTGCCAATGTTTAATTTGTTATTTTAGAGGTATTAAAAAGTTTAGAAATGTGCATTGTGCATATACCCTCTATACACTTAAAGTTTATGTTGGTTTGTTTACTGTTGAGTGAGAAAACAGTGTTGCACCTAATCATCTGGGGACCCCCAAAATCATTTGGGGACCCCTCTGGGGGTCCAGACCCGCAGGTTGAGAACCACTGTTCTATAGGAGGGGGAGGACAAGTCTTCTACTTTATAGGCAAAGTGATCTACATAAGAGCTTTAACTTTAATGATATACCCTTAACCTATACTGTAGTGTATGTAGATTGAAGCTAGGCTAGGTTTACCTGCATGTGATTTTAGTTTACTGAGGCACTACAGTGTCACTGCATTTGATGTATGCCTTGCTTAATGTAAGTCGCTCTGGATAACAACATTTACTAAGTTATAAATGGTAAATATACATTTATTAGCGGTGCTCCTGGAAGGAGCTAAGCTCCATCATCTGGCTTTGTCCGTTTGTCCAAAGTTTGTTGTAGGCCCAGGTTCACAATGGCCAAGCTTCGCAGGACGCAAGCTTAGCCTACATCTGGCCTACATCTCTGGCCTATATCTGGCCTACACCTTTGCACAAAGCGCCCAAAGTTTGTTAACTCATAAATCGCTCCACTCACTTCACACTAGGTGTGATTTTTACATTACAATTTCTTATCGGCCTTACAGCCCAAGTCAAGGGACCCTGGGTAATGACATTATCGCCCCGTTCCATAATCCATGATTTATATCCATAAATTACAATTTCCTGTGAGTATAGAACAGGGGGTCTGGGACACCTAGGGGGTCCTCAGAGATATACTGCATGGGCGACGCCAACTCTTTGTGTGATAGGCACTTTTTTCCCCCCCTTTTTTTTACCACTTGAACCCTCGCATCCCTATTCTGGGGTGAACATTAGCCGAAAATAGTAGCTTGTAGATCTACTGTAGGCTATTTTCAGTGAAGAGGTTTGGTGCACGGGGGGAAAAAAGAGCAGACCAAGTACTGAGCCAAAGGTCAAGTTTACAAAGTATTGAGGGTTTAACTCATCTGGTGCCGATCCCGAACTAGTTCGGCTTTATTTCAATCCAATACAATCTTTTTTTTATTAATTCACTTACCCCTAGCTGCTTGTAGAGTCGTGGGTGGTCCTGGCTCGCTAGCCGCTAGCCAGCTAGCCGTTCTACTCTGTCCGACGATATATTCCATTAAAAATGGTTTAAAATACATTTTTGAGCTCCCCAATGTTCACCCGATGTTCGGCGCCGCTTCCGATGAGTACACGAGTGTGCCGATCCCGAAGTAGTTCGGCTTTATTTAATTAAATGAATAAAATGATAAGAGGCCTTCTGAAGCCTGGCCTGATTTTTGTAGCTACTAGCCGAAAGCTAACAACGTCCCGGCCGGCCGTAATTTGCGAACGCAATCGCCAATCTCCGCCTAATCCAATGAAAGACCGCATCTTTAAAGGCTTATATCTCTTTTTTGTGTTTTAGGAAAGCGGCGCGAGGTTTATTTACGGCGAAATTGCCCAAAAATGATCTTTTAGATGACAAAATGGGAATAGCCATTCTGTTAGCATCTTCATCCGGGACATTTCCATGCCGTGCATGAACGTGAGCACGTGAGGTCCTGGAAGCTGAAGTCCTGGAAGCTAAAGCGCTCGCCTATGAGAGATGCGCTGGCATTCTTTGGCCCCTAGATGGCGCTGGCACTCAAAGAGTGTTAAGTCGTCAAATGTCTGAAAACACACATTTAACCTTTTGAGTGCCGATCCGATCCCGAACAAGTTCGGCTTTTTTTCGGCAAGAGACAATATTCTTTTTGCTATTTTACTTACCCTGAGCTGCTTGTAGAGACGTGGGTGGTCCTGGCTCGTCCTACGCTTTCCAAGGAGCAGAGCTACGTGCTCCGACGATTTATTCCATTGAAAATGGCCAGATGCCAAATTTACAGCCCCCCAATGTCCACCGAATGTTTGCTGTCGGCGGCGCGACGCTTCACGGGGTGCCGATCCCGAACTAGTTCGGCTTTTTATATAAAATGAATAAAACACTCAGAGGCCCAACTGAAGCCTGGGGCTATTTCCACCAGGCCGCCGGCCGCGATCTGTTTACATCGGCCGCCGAATCGCGCCGCCGAATCCAATGCATTCTCACATCTTTGAAGCTCATTTTCTCAAAACTATGCTTTTATGGAAGAGGACAAGGTTTATTTACGGCTAAATCGCCGAAAATTGGGCTTCTAACATGAGCGATAGCCTATGGCTAACTTGTGGCTGACTTCATCCGGGTCATTTTCATGACAAGCACGAACGTGTTCGCGCATCTCATGGCTGCGCAGGGCCCGCAATGAGCGCTGGCCTATGTGAATGGATCTGGCAAGGCTTACAGACTTTGACGCCCTCAAGTGGCCGTGGCACAGAAAGCGTTGCAACATGTAGTGGGGGTCCCTGCTAGCTTGGAACCAGACGGATCCACCGGTGCTAAACTAGTGATATAGTCTGGCTACTGCTTCATCTCTCTCAGTCCTTGGCCTGAAAAAACCCTGCTATAGGCTATAGCAGTGGTTCCCAACCGTTTTAGCTTGAGACCCCAAAAAGAAATTACACCTTTGCCCGGGATAGTGAAAAATAGCCGATCTACAAGCTCTCAACACGGCGCAAAACGACACGTTGTGAGCTTGTACTGTAGATCTGCTATTTTCACCGGAACATTAACTCTGTGTGTGTGTCTTAAACATTTGTTTTCTCATTTTTGTAATTTCTTAGATTTTTCTGTTATTCATTCATGAAATTACTAAATCTGCATAGAAATGTAGATTTTCTTTTTAAATAATAATAATTAAAAACAAAATGTAGGAAACAAAAAAAAAAAAAACAGAAAAAAGTGTCCCCGGCCCAATGTTTGGGATCAAGTGGACTATAGAGAACTACGTGCAAAGTCATGACACAGAGTAGTGCTTGGTGTTAGTGATGAGCGTGTGGCAGCCAACCCAGGGCACAGTCAAGGCACAAGGGGAGTCAAGACTGAGACCAATGGGGGTTGACCAGATAAAAACAACAATAATAATAATAATAGCAGTGCTCTTCCGAGCACAGGTCTCCACCAGGTCAGGTATTAGTTATTGTGGCCTCCTGGTGGCGATAAATGTGAAAAGGTGCCAAGTCTTCTTTGGCCTTTAACTGTGACACTGCATGCATGATTTGAGGCATTTTGATCCAAAAATGAATTTGGCAAAAGTTAACCTGCTGGTGGCACTATAACAGGCCAATATGAAAAGAGTCTAATTTGTTCCTTGACCTAGTGGGAATGTGCGTACAGAATTTCTCTGTAATCACAAGCTGTGTTCATGATTTAAGTAATTTTGTTCAAAATGGACCAATCCTGCAAACTTTGGAAGCCAATATTAGCCAATTAGGATGGAATATGAAATATCGGACAGATCCGTCTTGATCACATGACTATAGAAATACTGTGTACTGATTGGCATGATTTTTGGATAAAATCTAAAGGAATAATCTGAAAAGGTGTGTTTTACATAAGTGGACCTCCTGGTGGCGCTATAAAAGGCAGATATGAAAAATGCAGGGCAAAGGTTTCTCCTTGGGAGTGCGCATACAAAGTTGTACACTGATCAGTGGAGTTATAGGTAAAAACACGAATCGGCCTGTTATAGCGCCACCATGAGGCTGATTTGAAAAAAATTAAGTGGTATTTATTCCTCGGCCTATTGGTGTGCATGCACAGTTTCACCAAAATCGCACACTGCGTTCATGATTTCATGCATTTTATTCAAAACGGACCAACCCTGCAAACTTTGGAAGACAGTTTTAGCCAATCAGGATGGATTATCGAAAATCGGACAGATCCATGTTGATCACATGACTGTAGAGATATTGTCTACCGATTTGCGTGATTTTTGGACGGAATCTGTAGGAGTACTGGCAAAAGTTAGTTTAGCAAAAATCGGCCTCCTGGTGGCAATAGGCTCATGTGAAACATTGGGGCAGAGGTTCTGAATTGGTATCCAGGGAGTGTTTGTGCACAGTTTAGCAGCGACCGGGCCAACGGCGCCGGAGATTGGCTGGTAACAGACGGACAGAGGCGAAAACATACTCTCCCCCATGCCTTCGGCTGGTGGAGACAATTAGTAAGGGGAACATAAGAAAATCTGCAAAGTAAATCGTTACCAAGAAATTTCTTCACCAATGTGTTTCTAAAGGTGTGTAATAATATGTACTAAAAGGTTGAAATTCAACTCCTGGGGGAAACCTCATAAAAAAAAGGATTTGTGTTTGTGTCCCATTAACTTTACTATACCGGAAAAAAATACAAAAAATAAATATGCTTTAAGTAGCATGTGAGGGGTCAAACTAGGGGTTTTGATGCTGAATCCATTGCAAGCATTTGTTTTGCACGAAAAACATTCCGTGGGCTATATGGCCCTTACAAATCGGTGAAAAGTGATGATTCATCACTAAACCATCGTTTTGTGGGTCCATTTTTAGCCCAAGGGAATGTTTTTCATGCAAAACAAATGCTTGCAATGGATTCAGCATCATGTAAAAACCCTAGTTTGACCCCTCACATGCTACTTAAATTTTTAGCACTTTAGAAACACATTGGTGAAGAAATTTCTTGGTAACAATTTACTTCGCAGATTGGTCAAATATCTCATAAAATCCCCTTACTAAATTATAATATAAAACTATTAGAAAATATTGTTCCTTCGAAACAATTGTGGGCTCGCTTCAAGCCAGAAAACAATGGCTATAAAAGTACAAAATGTCAAGATCGCAGGCAGTGCTCTCTTTGACGTTACTGACGCAATCGTACGCTGCATGCATGATTTGAGGCATTTTGTTCCAAAAATGTGTTATGCAAAAGTTGACCCGCTGGTGGTGCTATAACAGTCCAATGTGAGAAGGGAGGCATCTGTTCCTTGACCTAGTGGGAATGTGCTTGCAAGATTTCACGCACATCGCAGGCTGTGTTCATGATTTGAGGTGTTTTTGGCCACTTTATCGCTGCTTGCAGCTATATTTATTATTATTATTATTTTTTTTTTTTGTCTGCACTTCATAGGCATGTTAGATAAAGGTCCCTTAGATTGTGTGTAGAATGTTTCATGCAAATTGCAAAAAAAAATCCTAGAATAAAACGGGTTTAAGCGTTTCACAAACTGCTCAAAATGATATAGCGCCCCCCTTTGGCCAATTGGGGTAAGATTGGTTTTAGTGATATTTGGACGAACACTCTAGTCTACATCTTTTCCAAATGCCATGAACATGTTACTTTTCATGTATGATTTAGAGGCAGAAGAATAATTTGCATAAAACTGCAATATTCATCGAATTATTAAAAAAGCATGTTTCAATTAAAAAAAATCTGATCAGACAGATCTTTAGGTATTGGTCCAAAGTTCATGTAAAAAAAATCTTGTGCACGTGACTCAAAAATTCCAGAATAAAAGCGGGTTTAAGCGTTTTACAAACTGCTCAAAATGGCGGAAAATCTAAGGGCGGAGCTTACTTAAAAAAGACACAGATGTCTTCCGCTTGAGTCAAAGCACACGTGTAAGCAAGTTGCATGTCTTCAAACGAAACGAGTCATGACTTATGCCTGTTTGAAGTTTGAATTTTCAAACACTTCGTATAGCGCCCCCCTTTGGCCATTGGAATAAGATTGGTTTCAGTGATATTTTGACTAACCCTCTACATCTTTGCCAAATGCCATGAACGTGTAACTTTGCATGTATGATTTAGAGGCAAAATAATAATTTGCATAAAACTGCAATATTCAGTGAATTATTAAAAAATAATGTTTCACTTAAAAAAAAAATCTGGTCGATCAGTTTGGCCGTATTGGTCCAAAGTTCATGTAAAAAAAGTTTTGTGCGCGTAACGCAAAACTCCCAGGAGGAGCTAGACTTTTACTGTTTTTCATATAATTCAAAATGGTGGGAGAGCTAAAGGTCAGAGGTCAAAAGTCAGAGCGTAAAAGTTGTTCGGCATGAGGAGACGCATACGTGTATACAGGTTTCATGGCTGTACCTCAAACAGAGCATGAGCTCTACCTGTTTAAAGTTTGCACTTTCGAAGGCTTCCTACAGTGCCACCATTTGGCCGATTGCTGTAAAAAGTAATAGCACACGTGTGTATGTAGGAGTAGAAAGGTGACAAAGTTTTTGAGGAGAACTTGATATGTCTGACTAGACTATAGTATAGACTGATAGATAAATAATGACAATATCTAAAGTGTGCTCGCCTTTCAGGCGAGCCCACAATAATGACAATGTAAAAAAATGCCCATAATATACTGTATATGGGGGAAAGTGTGAAGTGAGCGGTTCATTTCAGTTAAGCGTCACGTGAAGCTTGGCCAATGTGACCCTGGGTGTACATCTGGCTGTATAGAACAAGATGTAGGCCAGATGTGAGCCACGCGGGGCGCCCGCTGGCCTGCTGGTCCGGGCACATGCCACTTGGGCATTGATTGCCGCATGGGTGTGGATGCCTGGCCGGTTCGATTCACGATCCGGGCGACCTTTACCGCGTGACGCTCCCCATCTCTCCCCCATTTCCTGTCAGTCTATTGTCCTATCAATAAAGGCATAAAAGCCCAAAACAAATCTTTAAATATAATATATTTAGCTTATTCAGCTTTTTTTCATCATTTAATGATGAAAAAAGCTCTAAAGTTGTTTATGAAGAGAATATACGAGAATAGACGCTGGAGGCTTTTGTTTTTCGATCCCTCTCTTTTCTTCCCAACCTTCCACAGCTGATGATAATAATCATGATAAATAATGTTATTTACATTAGCAAGAATAACCTATTTTCTCACAAACATGGGTGTATGTCTGCATGTGAGACGAATGTGGCACAAACATTATTCATTCATTCACCAATGAATGAATGAAGAATACAAATTTAAAAATATATCTATATTTTTATAACATTATTTTATTGAATTGTGATAAATAAAAACATAATTATATAGGCATATTTCTCATAATAACACCGCAACATGTTGGTAATGTTATTTACAATCCACAAGCATTGGGGAGTTGATGTACAAGCTCACAACGCGTCGCTTCGCCTCCTGTTGAGAGCTTGTAGATCGGCTATTATTTATTGCTCCAAAAGCCTCCAAGTAGAGCGGAGCAGTGTCCGAAATGCGCTGATTTGTTCACTACTGTAGTACAGTACACTACATCTGGATCCCTCATTTAGGGTTAGGGAGTAGGGAACGTGTTCTGCATTTCGGACACAGCCTAAGAAAGACAAAAAAAGAGAGAAGGATACACAAGACTAAGAAAGACAAAAAAAGAGAAGAATAAAAAAGAAAAAAAGGAGGAGGAGGATACAGATACCAAAAGGAGAGAGAATGGAGAGTGGATGAGGTACAATGTGCAGTCGGCAGTCTCAGAAAAGAAAATGTAACAAGGAGGTGGCAACGGGGCGGCCAGATAGAGTTATTAGGCCTGGATCCGACTTTAAGTCGACGCACAGGATTCCAGAAGTGTAGCGCTTATTCGCTCTTGTATCAAACCGGTACTCGAAACTTTCTTAGAATTTAACATATTTTCTAAAGTAAATATGGGGGCGGCTGTGTTAAGAACGTTTTGTTGTCAAGCTCAACGTTGGCCATTTGGACCTATACATGGAGAAATGGAGAAAACCTGTTTGGCCTAAACATGGAGATGCGGAGAACACTATATATGGAGATAGTCCAGTCCATCATGTCATATGGGACTACCGTCATAGACAGTAGCCATTGTTAGGCCGGAGTCAATGGCTGTCTGTCTGTCTGACTGTCTGTACAGGAAGTGATGTCACATGACATACTTTTTATGCCCATATATGAGTCATTCTGTACCACATCTCCATGGCAAACTCCACACAGAAAGGCCCTATCGCCAACCCCAACTAGGGCGATAGGGCCTTTATGTGTGGAGTTTGCATGTTCTCCCCGTGTCTCCTAGGGTTGATACCCTCACAAAAACATGAACAAACTCCCCCCAGAATGACAACAACTAGCTAGAATCGTCAGAGAAACGCTGTGGTTGGCCAGATGGTCAAGAATTGGCGCGACATGTCACCCTGAGGTCGCATGTCACCCTCAGGTGTCTTACTAGTATTATTATTGTATTCAAGATTGTAAGTGTACAGTTGTGAAGACACAGCATACAGTACAAGCATAATACAAGTTTAAACAATTCTGATGACAAAACACAACCGTTGTGACAGAGGTCTCTGATAATGTCTCTCCATTTCATCTTCATCATATCTTCATCTATTGTGTGTGTCAGATTGCAGCAGCTACAGTACACTGACATAAAAGACAAGCCTGCACTGTTAGTAAACATCTTCCTGCCTGCTTGATTTAAATACCTCCATGACTGGCAGACTGTATAATCCATTGTACAACGTGACTTTGTCTCATTCAAAATTTCCTTATTACCATTACAGTAAAAAGGACCTCTTATCAGGATTTTATATTCCCTACACATGGACACAGATAAAAACAAGTTTGCATCAATCAATAGCAACAGTGACAGATCAAAATATGTTCAGTGTCATTTACATTTATGATCACATATGTCAGTTATAGTGGATGTCAAAAATACATTTTTGGCAGATTTGGGATTATGGGGAATTAATAATGAAAGTGTTTAAAAAATACTGAGCATGTGAATGGAGCTGAAATACTGACAGAACTTCAGAATGTAACAGGTTGAGAAGTTGTTGAATGGAGGTAGAGATAGACTTTTAGTATAATCATCTGATTCTCATGAGAGAGAAACATAAATGTTATATTATAATAATATGTATATATTATTATGAACATTGAGGGCTGATTTGTACATACTTTTAGGGAGTCTCAATCCATTCAATTCTGTATTGAATGTGCCATTTTGATGTCAATACCTTTTGTCCCAAAGAGAGAGAGAGAGAGAGAGAGAGAGAGAGAGAGAGAGAGAGAGAGAGAGAGAGAGACCCCTATAATTAGTAGTCTCATCAGTAGATTTTTTTCAACTATAAATTTCCAGTGACAAACAGTAAACATGCGTTTTAGCGGGTAAATGCATACGCCCATTAGTTGCCCACTAAACCTCTCTTTTCACCCAGTGCTGATCATGAACATTTCCCACCAGGAAGCAATAAATCACTCACATCAATAACAGCAGTAAATGATCATTCATTAACGTGCAGGTCTGGGGTTCAGACGTGTATATAAAGAGGAGAACAGTTCACCTCTCATCATCACATCACAACTCTACCTGATACCTGACATAGGTAAGACCTACACTGCTACTCACTCTCTCTCTCTCTCTCTCTCTCTCTCTCTCTCTCTCTCTCTCTCTCTCTCTCTCTCTCTCTCTTTGCTTGCATTGCTATATTAGTCTGGGATCACTTCACTTTTCGGGCTTTTAACCGGTCTGGAGCGGAAACCACAACACGTCATGTTGTAGTACTCAAAGGACTACAATTTGGCCGGAACTATCCACCGGAAACAGTTTTAACCCAAAATATCCCCCTACGCTCAAGGACATACTTTTAGGGCCTACCTAATAAACTCCTTGATGCGGAGTAGTTTTGCTTTTGAAAAGATCGTTTGGTATATGCATCTTTTATTCCAACTGGTAGCGACTGGCAAGACTACACTAGGCTACTCCAGCATTTTAAAAGGGATTGGGAAACAAACGGAGGGAACCAAATCAAAGCGACGCCGCTTCTTCTAGTGGTTTCCGCGCTTTAGGCGGAAACCAAACGGCCTGTTGTGAACGAACACCAGGCGGTGGGCGAGGTTATTGCTATATGCTTCAGATATATAATTAATTCTGTAATAAGATTGTTTTGTCTTCAAACTTACGTTTTTCTCTGTTCTCTTTTTTTAGATTATCCTACCGTGTGATCATCATCTTCACCATGAAGTCTCTCCTCATCCTCGGTGTTCTCCTCTGTGTTGCTCTCTGTGTGAGATCTGCAGCAAGTAAGACACTTCCATTGTAACACATTGAAATCCTGTCTGCATGCTCCTACGTCTCAAATATTCACTTACAGCTTGGTTTAGACACCATAGATGATGTGACAGTCAAAGTCAGCCCTAAATATCTGTAAGAATTATAGTAAGAAGCAAGTGAATCCTTTTTTTTTTTTTTTTTTTACTATTAGTTGAAACATTGGAGGCTACCGAAGAAATCATTCAGCCTTACTGTATGTCTCTGGTAAGTTATACAACATGTCACTGTGATAATTACTTGTTATGTGATTCAATGTTTTGTTGGCATCAAATGTCAAACTGCACAATCTCTCTCTCTCTCTCTCTCTCTCTCTCTCTCTCTCTCTCTCTCTCTCTCTCTCTCTCTCTCTCTCTCTATATATATATATATATATATATATATATATATATATATTTATTTCTCTCTCTCAGTGGAAGCTGAACTTGAAGCAGAACTTGAACTCGCTCTTCCTCAAGGTAAAACGATGAAGGGGAAAAATGGTTTCCATTCATGCAGTATTATGATTGTTGATCAGCAACATGTGATGACATTGATGACACAAAATCAATGTGATGAAGTATTAAAGTCATCAATCTTCTCTTTCAGAGGACCAGACTGCTGTTATTGAAGAGCAACAGGAAACAGGACCTGAAGGTCTGTCTGTCTGTCTGTCTGTCTGTCTGTCTGTCTGTCTGTCTGTCTGTCTGACTCTCTGTCTATCATATGTACTTATTGAATCATAACAATGTCTTAATGTGTGTCCAGGTCGTTTCTTCGTGTGTCCCTCTGGTTGGACCAAACACAGGGGCAGCTGCTACATGTATGTGAGCTCTGGCAGATCCTGGTCCAGTGCAGCGGTAAAACCTTACAAATACATATTCTAAAAGTCATAAATAAAACAATGTCTGGTAAAAGTAATAACTATGGTTGGTAAAACCATGGTTAGCAATTAGTTATTTGGTAAAAGTCAACTCTCTCTCTCTCTCTCTCTCTCTCTCTCTCTCAGGCCCACTGTGCCAGTCTGGGTGCTTCTCTGCCATCTGTCCACAATGTGTGGGACTACAGCTTCCTCCAGGAACTCACTATGAGATCTGGATCCAGCTCAGTGGCCTGGATAGGAGGCCTCTACTTCCAGGTCAGTCAAATCTTATTTTCCACGAATTGGATTGATTCTCCGTCCCACAATAATGATGATGTATTGACTTTACACTGTACCTGTGTGCAGGGCTGGAGGTGGTTGGACCAGACCCCTTATGACTACGCCTACTGGAACTCTCAAAGCAGTGTCAGCTCAAACCAGTGCATGTACCTCAACACCCGGGGTAAGACGCATCATGTCATTCTTTAATTTGATATTCTGTCAACACTAGTGTTGACATGTTGTAGGTTAATGTCATGATCCATATCCACAACTTTCCAACATCCCATCGTGCATTGCGCAGAATGTGCAGGCAGCTTCCGGCGCCGCAGCCGAGAGTGATCTACAAGCTCACAACGGTTGCATCTGCGACGCGACGTGAGCTTGTATGTCTGCTGTTAACCGGAAGTGTCCCACAAATAATGCTACAGTAAATTCTCGCTGAAACAGGTGGATAGTGTAACACAAGTTAGACTCAAACTAGCCATCTGCAAGTTCCCCCTTCCAGGGGCGTCATTTGGGTATGGCAGGGGTATGCAGCTGCCATACCAGGGGTCCAGGGGGGAGCATACAAGTTACTTTAAAATATAAATCCATGAATGTCTCTTTGTCTATCTGTGCTGGTTATGTTGTTAAATTACATTAAAATAACTACAAATGCAACATTTAACAAGGTATTATAATTATATTCTCTACACTTTTATTCTCCCCATCTTGACAGAATAGTATATTCTCAGGTTCCACAGGTCAGCTGCACAGGTAATTGTGGCACGTTTACTATATTATGCCAAGTTTAGCTGCACTTGAACAACTGTTCCAGACTGCCATATCCAGCCCAGAAACCATCGAGATTTTGGGGGAAGAAAATAGAATCTTAAAATAAATGTATCATGCCTGTTGCTAAGGTATGGCAACATGACTGGTGTCTTGAACGCGCGCCTTTCGCAGGGCAGTGTTAGCTCCGATTGACATGCTTATTGATGTATTCTTTTATGTTTTATAGCGGGCTGGTCCAACAATAACGGTTCCCCCAGTTGGCCTTCCATCTGCAAGAGGAGTCCAGACAGCTGCTGATTATGAAGAATGGATTCCAATACAATGTGTTTTATTGTGTGGTCTCTTGAACAGATTAGTATCAAGACTGTACAGTATCTGAACTGTAGTACATTTCTTACATTTAAGTACAGTACATGTTGTGTCTTTAACTGAAATCAATTGTAATGAAAAATGTATATTACAATGTTTATATTATTAATCACATCAAACTATTGGAATGCTACTTTCAAAGAAACAATAAATATTTTTTTAAGGTTCTGAAATGTTGTTTGTCCATATCAATAATTTGTTAACATTAAAGTTAAAGATGAATAATCTTGCAGATACAACCTGCATGACAAACTAGAACAATTTCATTAGATAAGATAAGTTGTTGGAGCTGGGGATTTATAACAGTCAAAACTTGGTTCAGTGAAGATATATTGGTATTGGCCTGCCTGCTTGCTTGCTCCCTCGCCCTACATGTCATGTTGTATTAGATGCTTTATTTCTTGCATGCGTTCTCGCACAACAACAACAAAAAAAAAAAAACACACACACAAATACACACACAAACATGCTTCATATATATATATAGATACGGTAGATATACCTTTATTATCCCAAGGGGGAAATTCAGTCACCCAGAGGTGGCACAGCAGTTAGGTTACAAGTTGCAGGAAAGTAAGAAAAAGAAAAAGGACTGTTGTGTACTGCCGAAAGACAAAAAAAAACAACAAAGAAGAATCAACCATACCGAGCAAAAATTTTTAAAATATAAATTGTCGAGAACAGTTGAAAAAGTTTCTATAATGGATTTTATAGCACTTTTCTAAGCATGTTGCAAACTCAAAGCACTTCCATTCATTCAAACTGGCAACTACTTATCAACTCAGTGCCAAAAAATACACACGTATTATATACATAGGCTAAGTGTCTGCACCAAGACATGCAATAATACTTAAAATGTGCAGAGTCCAAAGTCAGTGCAAAAAGAAGTGACTGGTGCCGAGTCCCAGCCAAAAAACACAGAGGAATCCCCTTCTCAGCAATCCTCAAGAAAGGGGGGGGGAGTATTTGCTTCAGTAGCCTACCTTTGATTACTGTTATTCAAAATGATATCTGTAAATGCTCCTCAGTATCCCCTTCTAGTAGTCATGGTTTCCCTCCCAATAACAGAACAGATAGGCAGAAAAAACAACACTTCCGGCGAGCAGACGAGAACAGGTATTAAATGCCAGGGCTCATCTCATCATCTTTCTTTTGTTTTGCCATCAAATGAATCAAGATTTTAGTCCATTGAAAGAATTAATTGAATTGAAGTATTGCGGTTAAATTTGCAGTGAATCTGCAGTTAAATACATAATGTATTGTAATCAATGCTCAGCCCTGCACCAAAGTGACTGGTTTGGTTTAAAGATGGGGACTCAGTGGAATTCAGTATCTCAACAAATGACACTGCATGGTGTATAGAGTACATGGCAAGAAAGAGAAATGGTGTCTACATATTGACAAGAAAGAGACAGAGGAGAAAGTCACAGTACAGTCAGCTCTGGGGCATTAAGGTCACTGTGACCTCAGGTCATGCCTTTTGTTTGAGGGGCACAAGGCCAAACTGAGGGGCAACAACGGCCATTGCCTTCATGAAACTCCTACCCTGCTTGGTGCCTGCCCACTTCTAGTTAGGATGGATTAAATCAAAAACAGAGGACATCTGTATGTTTTAGTGGTGGCAATTTAGCCTTAAAATGTATCCTGTGGTGGACAGGCAGCCAATGAAGAGAGCCTAAAACTAGGGTGTTATGCACTATGCAGTGGTGTAAAGTAAATAAGTAGGCCTACTGTGCTTAATTGCAGTTTTGAGTTATTTGTACTTTACTTGACTATTTCCATTTTTCAATACTTTTACTTCTACTCCACTGCATCTCGGATCCAAATATTGTACTTTTACTCCACTACAGTACATTTGTTTGAAAACTTTAGTTACTATTTGCAAAAGAGGAACCAAAAAAAGAAAACAAATAATTTGCTTTGTTTTTATTTAACTGTTGCAGAGACAAATCAACAAGTGACATTCTTACAGTAACTAATATAATAATAATGGATTGCATTTTATAGCGTTTTTCAAAGTGCCCAAAGCACTTTACATTCATTCATACGTTGGGAATGTATTAGTAGTTTTACAGTGCATTATTATAGTCTCATTAAAGCAATGCAGTGCAAAGGTATTTAAAGGAGTAGTTCACCCCCAAAATGACTTTTTTTCTATTGATTAGTCACGCCATGGGGACTAGAGTTCAATAATATTTTTAGTTTTTTGTCGCATTCCTAAGACAAAAAATTGATAACAATAAATTTACCCCCATTCGTTCCTGATGCGGACCCGTCCCCATCCGGAATCAATGGGGGGTACATTTACTCGAATCACATTTTTGTCTTAGGAATGTGACAAAAACCAAAACATATTATTGAACTCTACTCTCCATGGCGTGACTAATCAATAGAAAAAAATTGCATTTTGGGGGTGAACTACTCCTTTAAACTGGCATCACATTTAACAGTACATCAAAAGCACCACTTCATTTACAGTACACTTAATGTTTTCCAGTGTAATATCACTTGGTGCAGCTGTTTCTGTTGTTTCCAGGCCTTATTAGGTGTTGTTCACTTCTCCTCTGGGATGTGACTAGCAGTAGGTGGCTGATCTACTGCAGATGGAACCGTAGCGGGAGACACAGTTGCCATTGCTCCACCCTCTTGACTCTGTGTTAGTAGGAAACAATGTATGATTATGCCTGTGTATTTATCACAAACAGTTAGCAACACATTTCATCCTAAGTCCTGATGCATCAACCTGTGAATGGCTATTTAATGTTCCTTACCGTAGGTGTTGAGGTGGAGACATTGGTAGCTGCTGGCAGATGACTGGGAATACCAGTTCTGATAGCTGTACACTGTGCCGTCATCCCATCTCCACCGGCTCTGTGTAGAGATGCATAGGAAACAATTAATTCACGGATACAAACCAAAAATGACTGAGTGCATTTAACCATCTAGCAAAGACTGAAACCGTGTCCAACAATAAAAATGCCAAGCATGATGAATGACAGGGACATGAAGAGAATGTTAGAGAGGCAGGGGCTGAAATTTCTAAAGGGCCTTTTGGTGAAATTATTGAAAATAGCAGACCTCCAAGCTCACAACATTGTGAGCTTGGAGGTCGGCTATTTTCAGTGTTTGATACCACACTAAACTAAGCATAATCAAGTCTCACTGCCTTGCGACCAGCACATCACACATCAAAGAAGTACACGCCCATCCTGATCTACGAGGGCTCTCTCCCCTGATCTACAAGCCTACAACGTGGCACGGAGGGATGTTATGTTCTTTGTGCGCTACACCGTCATCCGACTAATCATAAATCAGGCACCATGAAGGAGCAGCACTTGACTATAACGCAGGAGAGAGAGGGGATGTCAGAGTTGGATGGACATGAAACGTGTCAAAGTTAACTCATTTTATCATCAAAATAGGACACAACTTCCATATTGAAGCTTTTTTTTCTTCTTTTTCGGGCCCGATTATCGTGTAATGTATGGCCGGCTTAACTCAACTTCCACTTCTCCATCGATAACCTGGGAGTAGAATTCACCAACCAGATGTTATGATTAATGATGATGCTAATACTTTAAGGAATGGACACTTTATGTAAAGTGTTTGTACAGGTGTTTCTAGACATTATTAAGGGAGTCTTGGTGTAACCTGGAAGTAGTATCCTCCCATCCAGGCGTAGGAGTGTCCAGCAGTCCTAGCCAGCTGCTGCAGGAAGCTGTACTCCCAGAAGCTGTGGGCTGAGGCCAGGCTGGCCTGCTGACTGCTACAGTGGGCCTGGAGACACACATGAAACCAGCAAGAGAGAGAGAGAAACATGGTAGGTTGAAGACAGTACAGGTTTAGCTATTTAGCTATTGAAAATAGCCGATATACAAGCTCTCGGTGCGCGCTGTGAGCTTGTAGATCTGCTATTTTTGAAAAATCTTGAAAATGGGTGCAAATATTTGAATATATCATTTTCAAAGCAAACCTTTGTAACTCGAAAAGTTTGTAAGAACCACCTACATAGAAACATGGGTTTTTCAAAAACCTTTAGTAGACATTTATAGAATCTTGTCAAAATATTCAAAGATCATACATTTTTTTTGCAGATCTACAAGCTTGCAGCTGAGCTGTATAGTCCTATCTGCGATTTTTCAATAACTGAAGCATAAAATAATTGTTAAAGTAATAATGCGAAATGGGTTAAATAAAATATAAATGTTGTAAAGTGATTTACCTCAGCATCTGACCAGGTGCGAAGCTCATTCACCATCAGATAGCACTTGCCTTGGTAGCCGTGCCAGTTGCCAGGACAGTTGCCGAAACGCACTGGGAAAGCAAAGGACAAAGACATGTCAACACATTATGTATGCTGTGGAGGTCATCAATGTGCAATGTACAATACACAACTAAAACTATTAACACTGTTATTGTCATATGCACTTGGTGTTGTGTATTTCTCCTAAGAATTCCAAAGTATTGATTTTACCTTGTGGAGATGCATTGACGCCTTCATCTTCTGTGGCAAAAGAACATTTTTATGAACATTTTGTTTATGAAACGTCATGCTTCAAACATCTCTATTTGCAGCTTAGGATTTGTGATAAGGACTTTGTCATAGAAATCATATTATCATAAATCACAAACAAACCTACCAGGAGCCTGTTGCATTAACTCTTCAGCAGCTTCAACTAAAGAAGACAAAATAAATAAAATAATGTTTAAAATGTCTCATACTTCTGAGACTGTGCTGTTGACTATGGAGGTCATCAATGTACAATGTACAATACACAACTAAAACTATAAACAGTATTGTCATATGCTCTTGTATAATATGTCTTGTATTTCTGTTAAGAAATCTTGTATTGATTTTACTTTACCTTGTGGAGATGCATTGATGTCTTCGTCTTCTGTGACAAAGGAATAATTTGAAATAAAACTTAACGCATCAAACATTTTTGCCTCCTCAACTTAGGACTTGAGGACGTTGTTATTATATTACCATACATTTAGATAGAAGAGGTAGTAATAAAACTCAAACAAACAAAAACAACTTACCAGGAGCCTGTTTGATTGACTCTTGAACAGCTTCAACTAAAGAACAAAAAATAAATACAATATTTTTTTATGTCTCATTCTTTGGGACTGTGTTGTTGAGTATTTGACTGACAGAGGGACAACAAGCTGTACTTATACTAAACATATTACTATTCTAATTCTACAACATGATTAGCAGTGCCTCTATTCCCATCGCCCTAAAAGTCCATGTTTCTCCCCCTTGTCTTTTGTCTCTGGTGTTGTTTACCCATGGAGTCAAACTCCTCTGTATTTTACTGTACTTGGTGAATAAAGTTGTAATTGAATTGTCACTAACCTGCACCAACAGGTGCAACAACATCCTCTTCCTTCACAGCAACATCCTCAGCTGACAGGACTGAAGGGAGAAAACAACACGTTTAACTTTGTCTAATTGTCATATTTATAAAATGACATCAACATTTTGGCCAAAAACTAAACAAACAATACTAGCTACTACACCCAACGAATGTTCTTACAAAATAGTCATTTATATTTTTGAAATACTGATTGATAGCAGTGAGTGAGTTATTTTCTTTTTTCCCCCAGAGTTAATGGTATCATTTTGTAATGTGTCTGTAGTTGAATTAGAACCAATAACAGAGTGTTGTAGAACACTGTACCTGTTGCAGCCCTGACAGAGAGAGCAGCACAGAGGACAACACAGAGAACCAGGAGACTCTTCATGATGAAGATGATGAAGATCTGAAGAAAACACACACATATAAACACAGTGACAGAGAGAGAGAGAGAGAAAGAGAGAGAGAGAGAGAGAGAGAGAGAGAGAGAGAGAGAGAGAGAGAGAGAGAGAGTAACTAACAGATCAGATGTCTTACTGTATCAGGTGAATAGGACTTGTAGTTTCACAGGTCAGTCAGTGATGTAATGATGAGAGGAGGCTGCTCTGCTCTTTATAAACACACCTGAAGCTCCAGAGGCCACACCCACTCACCATAGACACACAGCACAGCAGAGAAGAGAAGTGCTTATCTGGTAAGTTATGATAAAAGATAAAAACGTGTACAATAAATGAAAATACGTTTCCTTGACAGAAAAGGCTTCTCGGATATTATCTCGTTCTTATGAACTTTTATGTTTTTATGACCATTTGTGTTACTATTCTGCAACGCAACGGCATTTCCAGTATTAGAATATCCTCAATTAACATTATTGATGCCTTCTCCTCCTGTTTGCTAGATTGGTGTGTGTGTGTGTGTGTGTGTGTGTGTGTGTGTGTGTGTGTGTGTGTGTGTGTGTGTGTGTGTGTGTGTGTGTGTGTGTGTGCGCGCGCGTGTGCGTGTGTGTGTGTGTGTGTGTGTGTGTGTGTGTGTGTGTACACTCCAGATATACAGTAGTATCCTTTATATATATGATAATGTAAGAACACTATTTATACAATTTGGAAAGAACCAGAAATCACAGGGTCTTAATCTGCTGTGAAATCAAAACATCCTTAACATGATAAGTCTTGTTTTATTATTCAAGTCCAGTTGTTGTTCATAAAAACTCTTAAAACTTACTTCTGTCATTGGTATTTTTATGACATTCGCGAAGCAATGTGATGCGTTGTGACTTGTGAGCTGCTGTTACAGATTTTTGCTTAAAAAATACATATATTCAAAGATTTGCACACATTTTCACAACAAAAATAGCAGATCTACAAGCTTGCAGCGCGGCATTCGGTGCCTGCTGTAAGCTTGTATATCTGCTATTTTTCAATAGCTAAAGTATGAAATATTTAAGGCCCCTCCACCTTGTGCCCTGGTAACTCAGTCCCACTTTCACCCTCCTTGTGACGCCCCTGGTTGTGAGCTGGAAAAAAGCTGGGGGGAAAAAAATCACCTGTAATAACATGCCCAAAATAGGGAGGTCTGTTTTAACACATTCAGAACGGGTACACATTATTGAGTATCATTATTTTATGCTTTAACTATTAAAAAATAGCAGATATACAAGCTCACAGTGCTGCACCGAGTGCCGCGCTGCGAGCTTGTAGATCTGCTATTTTTGAAAAATCGTGAAAATTCGAATTTTGACCCGATTCTATAAGTGTCTTTTGAATCCTTCTAGGTTTTTTGAAAAACCTATGTTTCTATGTCAGCAATCTGGCCAGCCATCGCCAAAGATAAAGTCCTTTTCGCTTAACTGGAGCTCAGTTAGTCTGTTCTTGAGAGACTACTATGTCAGTGGTTCTCAAACTTTTTCATGTGAAGGACCCCCAAAATGATATGTATTTGGCCACAGACCCGCATCTCAAAATATTTAGTTCCAGGGACCACCCAGTAGCAATATTTGAGTTAAAAATTTTCGCTTTGAAAATGCATATATTCAAAGATTTGCACACATTCTCACGACTTTTTCAAAAATAGCAGATATACAAGCTCGCAGCTGTGAGCTTGTATATCTGCTATTTTTCATTCAATAATTCTAGGCCTAAAGTAAATGTATGTATGTAATGTATGGTTGCAGGACCAGTGTCTATAAGTGGCTCTCTTTAATATGATTAATCTGCAACAAACATTCAGAGGAGGAGGAAATATGAATCAAAGACCTGAATTCTTAGGTTAAATGTGAAAGCTATAGGCCACCTACAACTGCCACCCCCTAGATCCCCAAATGACCTCCCTGCATTAAGTGCTTTATTATTATTTTGTACATGTATCAATTATGTAATTTACTGATATGTGCACACATCAGGCTATTCTTGTTGATGAATCCCCTCCTTAAGACGCTATCACATTGAAATAATTCACTCTAACATAATTATTCTAGTATGATTAGGGCTGTCACATTTATTACATAATCGTCTAATCACAATCATTTGACATAATCACAATTATTTTCTCATAATCGTATAATCGTTTACATGTTGAAAAAAATTTCATATTTTCAAACATTTTCAAAAATAGTGGATATAGCTGATCTACAAGCTCACAACGTGTCACACGTTGTGAGCTTGATCTGCTATTTCCACTATTAATGTTTTTTTCAAGTGTCAAACATGTCAGTAATTTCTTTGTATATTAGGTTATGTGTCATGTCTGCCATGTGCAACTTCAAAGCCTAAAAGCCAAACAGGAATGTAATTGTCAGCGACAGAAACACAATTAAATCGTTAATCGCAATTATTTGAGTGACAATTAATCCTCATGTAAAATGTCATAATCGTGGCAGCCCTAAGTATGATGAGGATTTGCAAACTTGCCAATGATGATCCTGGCTAAAGTTCAGGTTTGAGAGGTGTTTTGTGATCGTGATTTCTATCATGTCATCCTTCTCTTCTGTTTTCCATCAGTGCCCCAAAGAAATGTCATCAAAATGATCAAAGTTCAAGTCCAAGGTTAACCCTCCTTATCAATACTTTAATTATGTTGAGTAAGTGCTATAAATTAATTAACAACAAAATAACTGAATCAACACTCCAACTTCTGGTAAACCATAAGGAAACACATCCTATTTTATTCTACTTACTGTAGACTGTATAAAATATGATATATTGCCATCATCAAGATTGCATAAAAGCTCCAATAACTTGGTTACCGATTGAGGGTGTTGTTAATCAAATCCAGTCTCTGACAAAACCTGAATAAAGAAAGAATCACAAGATTTCTGGTGGAACTTCAAATACACATTGACCTTCACACGTGCACACGCGTACAAGCGCACGCACACACACATGCGCGCGCACACACACACAAACACACACACACACACACACACACACACACACACACACACACACACACACACACACACACACACACACAATATCCTCCTAAACTATATGGATAGGCCTACTGTATCTTCTCTGCTGTCGTTTTAGACCGTTTCTGTTCATAACATAATAGATGTGACAAACATATCACTGGATGATCTTGCAAGAAATATGGTTCATGAATAGATTAGATAGAAAGATGAAGACGGATCGGAAAGGTCTAAAATACATCACTGTGAAGGACGCGTCTGTGTGCTAGTATGCGTGTGCGTGTGTGTGTGTGTGTGTGTGCGTGTGTGTGCACGTGTGCATTTGTATGCTCGCGTGAACTCAGCATAATTCCTCAGTTGAAGTTATAAAGACTAAGCCCTGTTCTTATGTTGTGTTTTTATTGGTCAGTTTATGAGAATAGGTTGGAGAAGAGGAAGTAGAGTGAAGGGAAACTAAAGGCAGAGAAGGAAAGAGTTTTTATCTTTTATCATAACTTACCAGATAAGCACTGTGTCTATGGTGAGTGGGTGTGGCCTCTGGAGCTTCAGGTGTGTATATAAAGAGCAGAGCAGCCTCCTCTCATCATTACATCACTGACTGACCTGTGAAACTACAAGTCCTATTCACCTGATACAGGTAAGACATCTGATCTGTTACAGTGGTTCTCAACCTGTGGGTCGGGACCCCCAGGGAGGTCCCCAAATTATTTGGGAGGGTCCCCATATGATTGGCTTAATTTGCAACATTGTTTTCTCACTCACAGTAAACATAAAGTGTATAGAGGGTATCTGCACATTTCTAAAGTGAACATTTTTAATAGCCTACCTCTAATGACAAATTAAACATTAGCCAAATTGTCAAATATTAGAGGCAGAAATTGTGAAATTAGCCAATCTATGTTGAGAGACGTCGTGAGCATGTACTGTAGATCTGCTATTTTCATAATAGAACCGTGTTCTACAAAATGTCCACAGTTAAAATATGATTATTTTTGTGGTCGCGGCCTGAAAAGGTTGAGAACCAGTGATCTATTAGTTTCTCTCTCTCTCTCTGTCATTGTGTTTACTATGTGTGTGTGTTTTCTTCAGATCTTCATCATCTTCATCATGAAGAGTCTCCTGGTTCTCTGTGTTGTCCTCTGTGCTGCTCTCTCTGTCAGGGCTGCAACAGGTACAGTGTTCTATCTACAACACTGGTTCTAATTCAACTACAGACACTTTACAAAATGATACCGTTAACTCTGGAAAAAAAGAAAGAAAATAACTTACTCTCTGCTATCAATCAGTAGGCCTATTTCAAATGTTTTTAGCCAAAACGTTGATGTAATTTCATAAAGATGACAATTAGACAAAGTTATACGTGTTGTTTTTTCCCTTCAGTCCTGTCAGCTGATGTTGCTGTGACGGAAGAGGACGTTGCACCTTCTTTTGCAGGTTAGCGTACATTCAATTCCAACTACTTTATTCACCAAGTACAGTAAAATACACAAGAGTTTGACTGGGTAAACAACAAAAGACAAGGGGAGAAACATGGACTTTTAGGGCAGTGGGAATAGAATCACTGCATATCATGTTGTAGAATGAGAAAAGAATGAGACATTTACACAATTTTTTTCTTCTTTGTTTTCTTTTTCTTTTTTTTTAACTTTAGTTGAAGCTGTTGAAGAGTCAATCAAACAGGCTCCTGGTAAGTTGTGTTTGTTTGTGTTTTACTAATATCTATTCTATCTAAATGTATGATAACATAATAACGTCCTCAAGTCCCAAGTTGAGGGTGCAAATAGAGATGTTTGATGCATGAAGTTTAATTTAAAATTATTCTTTTGTCACAGAAGATGAAGGCGTCAATGCTTCTCCACAAGGTAAAACCAATACTTTGGATTGGATTGAAGAGAAATACATAACTACAAGTGCATAGGACAATAACAGTGTTTATAGTTTTAGTTGTGTATTGTACATTGTACATTGATGACCTCCATAGCATACATAATGTGTTGACATGTCTTTGTCCTTTGCTTTCCCAGTGCGTTTCGGCAACTGTCCTGGCAACTGGCACGGCTACCAAGGCAAGTGCTATCTGATGGTGAACGAGCTTCGCACCTGGTCAGATGCTGAGGTAAAATACTTTACATGTATATTCTTAAAGGACAACTTTGTTTTTTTACAACAAGTGTTCATATTTTAGATTGTAATTAAAAAATATAAAAGATGAGAGTTGTTTTCATTTACTCCTTTCTATCGTTTTAGAGATTTTAATGATTTAGATTTCAGTGGCCGAGGGCATACATATGCACAAGTGGCTAAATATGTCTTTTTACACAGAATAAGCCCATTCCCAAAATGCACCATAATCTTTCATGGACAAATGTGACTGTTGGGGTTACTGTAAATAGCAATAAAGAAATTGCAGGCCTATTGTGTATAAAAATACATATTTAGCCACTTGTACGCATGCCCCCATGCGTACTCATGCCCCACGTTTAAGCACGGTAAACGTGCTAAAACAGTAGATTGAAGTAAATGAAAACATTTTTACACTCACTTTATCTTTTCTCTAATTACAATCTAAAACATGAACCCCTGTTGTTCTAAAAAAAACAAAGTTGACCTTTAAAGCATTCTTACAGCATTTTATTTAAACACCTGTACTGACTCTCTCTCTCTCTCTCTCTCTCTCTCTCTCTCTCTCTCTCTCTCTCTCTCTCTCTCTCTCTCTCTCTTGCTGGTTTCATGTGTGTCTCCAGGCCCACTGCAGCAGTCAGCAGGCCAGCCTGGCCTCAGCCCACAGCTTCTGGGAGTACAGCTTCCTGCAGCAGCTGGCTAGGACTGCTGGACACTCCTACGCCTGGATGGGAGGATACTACTTCCAGGTTACACCAAGACTCCCTTAATAATGTCTAGAAACACCTGTACAAACACTTTACATAAAGTGTCCATTCATCTAGTAGTAGAATCAATGTTAATCATAACATCTGGGGTCCAGGTTAGTGATGGAGGTGTAGCAAGGGAAATTAAAGGTAGTGAGAATATGGGGAACAAAATGGTTTATTGAAAGTAAACCATTAGTATAAGTCAATACTTGACTTTTGCTTAAAAATAAAACAGCCATACATCAGGCAGGTTATGCAGAGCTACTGTAGGCTATATCCGTCTTTATTTGGTAATGTCATATATTGGGAGCTCATCTTCATGTGGCCAGCCTGTGACTTCAGTCATCTACGGTATGAGGTCATTCATCATTCATGGCATATTTATGTTGGACACGGTTTCAGTCCTTGCTAGATGGTTAAACACACATATTGTTGGTTTGTATCGGTGAATGAATTGTTTCCTATGCATCTCTACACAGAGCCGGTGGAGATGGGATGACGGCACAGTGTACAGCTATCAAAACTGGTATTCCCAAGCATCTACCAGCAGCTACCAATGTCTCCACCTCAACACCTATGGTAAGGACAATTAAATAGCCATTCACAATAGCCATTGGTGCATCAGGACTTAGGATGACGTGTTGCTAACTGTTTACAATAAATACACAGTGCCATGGCATTGGTCCGAAGGTTCATTAGTCCGACTCTGTTAACACTTTGACCGCCACGGAGGTCATATGCCACATACGTTTTTACCCCCCCTTCACCGCCACGAACGGCATATGCCACATAAATGTCTTTTTTTTATTAAACACAAGATTAGGAGCATATGTATCACTGACGCTTGGATTCAGCCGTCCTGGGCCCTGGAATGACTAAAATCACCATGGTTACCATTGTGTGGCCAATCAGCTTGTGTTACCTTGTGTTACCATGGTGATTTGGTACATGACCGTCCTCCCCAGGCCTGGGATTGCTGGATGGACGGCATTCACGGAAGGAGCTGCAGCCATGTGTTTGGGGGGGGGGGTTTAGTTTAGTGCTTTACTATACTACTGAGGACTACTTCTACTTACATGTGATCTGAAAAGTTTTACTGGATCGTCATGGTTCATCGACCAGGCCACCAGGGACCACCGAGCCGCGGCGTCGCAGCGAAAAGAACTGCTATATAAAGTAAGTGGTTGTTGCTAGATTGATTGATTGATATACAGTGGTGTATTGGCGTGTTTGGGGGGGTCGCCGACCTCGCTCCGAGAGCAAGCATGAGATGAGAGATGATTATGCTCATCTCGGATCACAACAGGTGGTCCGCGCGCGGACCACCGATCGAGCAGGGCGTTTAGCTCAGCGGCGTCAGTTCAGAAAAAGCTAAGTTATGGCAACATGACTGGTGTCTTTCACGCGCGCGAGGCTCGCGTGCAAGACACCAGTCATGTTACCATAACTTTACAACAGGCACGATTACAGTACATTTTATTATATTCCCCCTGTAGCCAAGGTATGGCAGCTGCCATAGCTTGCCATACCCAATTGACGCCTCTTTAGCTTAGCTTGGTGAGAAAGGAGGACAGATGCTCCATTTAGTGCAAAACAAACACATCCCAGCAAAACAACCACTATAAGTCACTCGCAAACGTCGCAGTCTGACCAATCCAGCGAGATGGAGATCGAAAAAGAATCCCAGTGGTAATCCTCATTGTATGTTTATAGTTTTATCGTGTTTTATTCTAAAGGTAACCCATCGAAGCGGTGCCAACGTTGTTTGCTAAGCCTGCTCAGATTTCCTCTCTCTCTCTCTCTCTCTCTCTCTCTCTCTCTCTCTCTCTCTCTTTTTTTTTTTTTCGCTAGAGAACCAACTACGTTAGAATAAACCTTACAGCCATGATACAAGAGAGAAAGTTGGTGAGAGAGAGATTGATTGATTGATTGATTGATTGATTGAAGACTTTATTAGAAGTTTGCATAGGAAAAGGTACAGTTTCATGACGGTACAGTTCACTGGTACAAGGTCTACTAAAAGGAGATCATGAGATCCATGAAAAGACTATGCTTATTTCCATAGTAAACCATTGCAGTATCTCATATAACATTGAATGACAGACGGATAGAACACAGTACTATGCAGTAGATATAGTCAGGAAAAAAGAGGGAAATAAAAAACAGTATAAAAACATACAGTAGGTAAATACAAAGAAGGGATTGATTGATTGATTGATTGAAGACTTTATTAGAAGTTTGCATAGGAAAAGGTACAGTTTCATGACGGTACAGTTCACTGGTACAAGGTCTACTAAAAGGAGAGCCATGAAAATACTAAGCTCATAGTGCCTTGCTGGGCTATGAGCTTGTAGATCGGCTATTAGGCATCATATGTAAATGGCAGATCTACAAGCTCATAGCGCGGTGCCGGGCTATGAGCTTGTAGATCTGCTATTTTGGAAATATATGTACCTGTGTATATAAAATGTATAGCAAATAATTATATATACCTTATGGTAATTATGTTTTTTTTTTCATAATTACTCTTACTTGCAGTTGCCTGGTCTGGATTCTAACATGGTGAAGTTTGTCGCAGTTGGCTTGAATTTGTCAATACAAACATTTCCATATGAATGTACATAAATTTTTATTTAATTTTATGTATTATGACTTTGAATTGCTCAGGGTAGTTTGACCGTTTTAGTTTGAAGTGACTAAAATGATGATTGCAATGGAACACATCTACAACTATACTGAAGTGAAACAGCAATGTAAAGTTTTTTTTAAATCTTTATCAGAGTTTTTATCTTTATTTTTGAGATGTCTGATGTCTAACTGAAGGCTTGAATAAAAAATCCCAGGTCAAAACACAGTGGATTCTACTCTGTCTCTCCTTCATCCTGGGAAGATGAAAAAAGAGCCTCTGTCAGTCTCCTGGCTTCTTCCACTTTCCTGCCTTATAACTAGACCACGGTACAACTTTTTTTAACTTTTTTTTTTACAGCATTATGGCCGGCACCCTGTTCGTCATTTAGAGGTACTGTGTGTTCTTGTACCATTTACCAATTTGTTTCTAGGGCTTCTGAAAGTTTTTTTCCTTTGACCTCAATTATCTCAGAAAGTAAATTTCTGATGCTCCTTTTTCATCTGTACAGCTTTCGCTCTCCCTCAGGTTTCTCCACAGCAGAACACCACAGCAGGACGAAATTTTTATGGTGAAAGCTAAGGTTCCGACTCTATATTCTCTGAAATTTTTGTCAATTTGCGTACATCCTACCATTTTCAATTTATTCCGTCAAAAATGAATGGCCGTCTATGGTGGCAAGGGTTATACCCTTAAAACCCTTAACATTGTGGCAGTCAAAGTGTTAAGAATACTATGCCTAACCCTAACCCTAACCTCAGTAACCCTAACTAAATTCGGACTAATGAACCTTTGGACTTATGGGCAGTCCCCTAAATACACAGGCATAATCATACATTGTTTCCTACTAAAACAGAGTCAAGAGGGTGGAGCAATGGCAACTGCGTCTCCCGCTACGGTTCCATCTGCAGTAGATCAGCCACCTACTGCTAGTCACATCCCAGAGGAGGGAAAGTGAACAACACCTAATAAGGCCTGGAAGATACAGAAACAGCTGCACCAAGTGATATTACACTGTAAATGAAGTGGTGCTTTTGATGTACTGTTAAATGTGACACTATAGTTTAAATACCTTTGCACTGCATTGTAAAACTACTACTACATTAGTTACTGTAAGAATGTCCCTCCCTTTGTTGATGTGTTTCTGCAACAGTTAAATAAAAAACAAGCAAATTCAGTTCGTTTGGACACTTTCTTTTTCCTTTTTTGCCATGATCCCCCAAAGATCTACATAACGCAAAACCTCCTATCTGCAAATTTCATGATTTATTGGATTTCACTTGAAATGAGGACAACAGGCTATGCTGCACATGGTCAGTCTGTCTGCAAGATCATTCTGCCCCTCATTTTGCCAAAAATGTCATGTGACTAGAAATAGTAGATAGGTTTTAATGTTGAACACACATTTTCTTTTTCATTTTCCCGACAAAGTGAATTTTTCAGATAGGAGGTTGTGTGTTTTGGCCATCGATATCTTTGGGCCTGTTCTATTTCCCAGCTTACTGTATAGTGTATGCTGCCATTGGTACACATATCGAAGATACACACTTTGCTTTCTTCAGAACCATTTACTGACTGGCCAATATCTTTCTTCAGTTTAATAAGACCATAGTCATACCACCACAGTTTTAGCCTCTCTTCATTGGCTGCCTGGTCCACCACAGGATAAGGCTAAATTGCCAAGACTGAAACATACATACTGTATGTGCTTTGCATACCGGCTGAAAGGTCTGGTGTTTTCATTTATTTAGGCCAGGGGTTTTCAACGTGGGTGACGGGGCACCCTGGGGTGCCATGATGGCAGTCCAGGGGTGCCGCAAGATCATTTGATAATATTTGGAATTTATTTGGACACTTAAAACATATATTGAGTACAATTTTAAACTTGAAGTACAACGTTATTTTCAGTCGGTTCTAACGAAAATGGCTATATCTCAATGTTTTCCTCACAACAATGCTAAAATATGCTAGCCTATAAATATAAGGTGCTGGGAGTGAAATTGATCAATATTGTCACTGTCAGGCAAAAAACTTGTATCTCCAAGTTTCAAATGTGTTTTTTGGTAAAATAAGTAGTGAAGCAGATCGCGAGGCGTTGTGTGCTTGTAGATCGTTTATTTTCACTATTTTAAATCGTTTTTAAAATAATAATATAGGTTTTGGACATACAAGGTTTCCACCCGACAACGACGATAAAATGTAAGGTGCCCTGGATTAAAAAAATATTCATGGGGTGCCCCAGCTGAGACAAAAAAAGTTTGGGAACCACTGATTTAGGCTATCCATTCATATTGTATTATAATAATGTCATTTCCAAATGATAGTCGTCATCCATGGTTTGAGCCAGCCATCACTGCAGACTGCAGACTGCACAGAGCAGAAACACTGGTGGAATAATCTGGTACTTTCAATATTGGAATCTGATTGGCTCACAGGCATTGGCAACTCTTTTGTTTCGTCCTGAAGAGTTTCCATTTGTCTGAAGCGTTTAAATGTGGTAATTAGCACAACATGGCAACATGGGCGTCAATTGGGTATGGCAGGGGTATGCAGCTGCCATACCCTGGGTCCAGGGGGGGAAATAAAAGTTACTTTTAAATATAAATCCACGAATGTCTCTTTGTCTATCTGTTCTGGTTACTATGTTGTTAAATTACAGTAAAATAACTACAAATGCAACATTTAACAAAATGTTCACTTTAACAAGGTATTATAATTATATTCTCCACACTTGTATTCTCCCCATCTTGACAAAATGGTATATTCCCAGGTTCCGCAGGTTAGCTGCACAGGTGCAATGCATTATTGTTAATTGTCGGTTGTCGCACGTTTACTATTCCATGCTAAGTTTAGCTGCACTTGAAGTTCCAGGCTGCCATATCCAGCCCAAGAAACCGTAAAAACCTGTGTAAAAAAACTGACAAAACTCAGACATTGTGAAAATAGCCATGTAGATCTGCTATTTTCACAATAGAACCGTGTTATACAAAATGTAATGCCTCTTTTCATCTTTGCCATACCCTACTGACGCCATTGCATGGCAAAAAGAAAGTCAAAACAAATGGGTAAGCAGAATTAAGGATATACCAGTAACACTCCCTAATCGGGAGATAAGCGACCGTAGGTCACTGATCTCCACAAATAGGGCAAAAATGTGTTTTGCCAAAATCTTCCTGATCCATGTTGATGACATGAGTGTAGACATACTGTGTAGTGATTTTCGTGATTTTAGGGCAAAATCTGTAGGAGCAGTGTCCAAAAATGTGTTTTTAAAATTCGGCCTGGAGGTGGCGCTATATGGGAGAGATTCATGTTGATGGGATGAGTGTAGACATACTGTGTACCGATTTGCGTGATTTTAGGGCAAAAATTGTAGGAGCAGTGTCCAAAAATGTGTTTTGCAAGAATCGGCCTCATGGTGGCGCTAGAAGAGGGCCATGTGAGAAATGAGGGGTGGGGTCTCCGCGCCGGCAAGGCGGACGAATAGGTACCGGCCCCGGCTGTCCCGGTCGCTCCTAGCCGGAGTTACGGCATTTTATGTGAGCTGCAGTGTAGGGGGTCCTCCACTGGGGGCGCCACCACTTTTGCATCCGTTCTGGAGCACCAGGAGTGGGTGGTCCCCGGGAATTCCCCGTGAGCTGCCCCGTGGGGGTGGTCATTTGGTCAGTTTAGCACATTTGGTCATTTTTTACATCTGGGGGTCCCCCAGGGACCTGGGGGTCCCTGGAGCTCCGGGGGTCCTTGGAGGTTGTAGTTTGGCAGGTAAGGAAGGTGTGTGCAAAATTTGGCATGGATCGGGGCAACGGTTGCGGAGATATAAGCAGGGCAAGAGTGTGACGTGTGAGGTGTGACAGACAGACTGACTGACGGACGGACTGACTTACACTTTGTGCAGGGTTTGATAGTAAATGCGACCTACGGTCGCAATTAAAAACAATTTAAGATAGTGAAAATCTACAAGCACACAGAGGCCTTGTATAACTCATCATCATCATCATCATCATTATCACCAGTAAGACTCCCTAATCGGGAGATAAGCGACCGTAGGTCTCGCTAGAAGAGGGCCATGTGAGAAATGAGGGGTGGGGTCTCCGCGTTGCCTTGGCGGACGAATAGGTACCGGCCCCGGCTCTCCCAGACGCTCCTAGGCCGAGTTAGGGCATTTTATGTGAGCTGCAGTGGAGGGGGTCCTCCACTGGGGGCGCCACCACTTTTGCATCCGTTCTGGAGTAGCAGGAGTGGGTGGTCCCCGGGAATTCCCCGTGAGCAGCCCCGTGGGAGTGGTCATTTGGTCATTTTTGCACATTTGGTATTTTTTTTACACCTGGGGGTCCCCCAGGGACCTGGGGGTCCCTGGGGTCCCTGGAACTCCGGGGGTCCTTGGAGGTTCTAGTTTGGCAGGTAAGGAGTGTGTGTGCAAAATCTGGCATGGATCGGGGCAACGGTTGCGGAGATATGAGCAGGGCAAAAGTGTGACGTCTGACGTGTGACGGACTGACTGACTGACTGACGCACGGACACCTGGTAGAGCTTTCTGTAGTAAGTGCGGTCGCAATTATACTGTCATAAAAAAAATCACTTTCACCAGTGCATCTGCATCATCTCCACAGTGCAGGTGTCATGCAGTTTTCAACCAGCAGAGGGCACAAGAAAACACTAAAGTGTAACAGTTAAATCAAGCTGACTGTGAATGTCACCAACCAGTGTGTGACTCTGATCACAAACCACAGAGGAAGATGAAAACCTCTACATTTGTACAAGCAAAATGAAGGTGAGCCTAATGATGCATTTTTAACAGAGAGAGAGAGATTAAGACTCGCCAAGACTGGCCAATTATATTTAATGGAACCCCCCTATGCTAAGAATGGGCAACCGGGTTGGGATGCATAAACACTAGTCCAGTGGTAACATAATGTGTGGGTCAAGAAAGCTCTTAGTCCTGTAGATATTTTATTATACAGGATTTACATTGGTCTATCACTCACAGTATGTCCATGATATTTACTTGCGGAAACATTAAAACAACATTGTAAACTGTTAGTCAGACTAGCCAAGTCAAAATGGCCATATTCTATGGCAGTGGTTCTCAAACTTTTCAAGCCACGACCCCCAAAATAATCATATGAACTGGGGACCCTCCACCCTGACGAGCACTAAGAGTTGAGGCATTACATTTTGTATAAGACGGTTCTATCGAAAATGGCAGATCTACATACTCACAAGGCCTTGCGTTGCGAGGTGCTGTGAGCAAGTAGTTTGGCTATTTTCACAATTTCTGCCAATGTTTAATTTGTCATTTTAGAGGTATTAAAAAGTTTAGAAATGTGCATATACCCTCTCACTTAAACTTTATGTTGGTTTGTTTACTGTTGAGTGAGAAAACAGTGTTGCACCTAATCATCTGGGGACCCCCAAAATCATGTGGGGTCCCCTCTGGGGGTCCAGACCCACAGGTTGAGAACCACTGTTCTATAGAAGGGGGAGGACAAGTCTTCTACTTTATAGGCAAAGATGTCTACATATTTGAGCTTTAACCTATATTATATACAGTACCCTTAGCTTATCCTACTGTATGTAGTGTACGTAGATTGAAGCTAGGCTGGTTTACCTGCATGTGATCCTAGTACTGAGGCACTACAGTGTCTCTGCAAGTCGCTCTGGATAACAGCATCTGCTAAATTATAAATATACATTCATGAGCGTTGCTCACACATCTTTGTGTGATAGGGACTTTTGTTTTACCACTTGAACCAGGCTATCTTCAGTGAAGAGGTTTGCTGCACAGGGGGGAAAAAGAGCAGACCAAGTACTGAGCCAAAGGTCAAGTTTACAAAGTATTGAGGGTTTAAGTCATCAAATGTCTGAAAACACACATACAACATGAATCCAACATGTAGTGGGGGTCCCTGCTAGCTTGGAACCAGACGGATCCGCTGGTGGAAAACTAGTGATATAGTCTGGCTACTGCTCATTCTCTCTCTCAGCTCAGGGGTCCTTGGCCTGAAAAAACAAACCCTGGTATAGGCTATAGCAGTGGTATAGGCTATAGCAGTGGTATAGGCTATAGCAGTGGTATAGGCTATAGCAGTGGTTCCCAAACGTTTTAGCTTGAGACCCAAAACAGAAACGTTTGCCCAGGACCCAATAGTGAAAATAGCCGATCTACAAGCCCTCAACACGGCGCAAAGCGACGCGTTGTGTGCTTGTATTGTAGATCTGCTATTCTCACTGGAACATTAACTCTGGCCGTGTGTTTTTCTTAAACATTTGTTTTCACATTTTTGTAATTTCTTAGATCTTTCTGTTATTCATTCATGAAATTACTAAATCAGCATGGGATTTTCTTTTTAAATACGGTAACAATAATTAAAAACAAAATGTAGGAAACAAAAAGAAAAAAGTGTCCGCGACCCACAAATGGGGCCCGACCCAATGTTTGGGAACCAGTGGACTATAGAGAACTACGTGAGAATGTCATACGACACAGAGTGGTGCTTGGTGTTAGTGAGCGTGAGCGTTGTGGCAGCCTGAGCCAACCCAGGGCCAAGGCACAAGGAGGCACAGCTAGGAGGGGAAAGCAGCTCACCACCACCTACTATAACCCATTCAGAACGGGTACACATTATTGTGTATCATTATTTTATGCTTTAACTATTGAAAAATAGCAGATATACAAGCTCACAGCGCGGCACCGAGTGCCGCACTGCGAGCTTGTAGATCTGCTATTTTTGAAAAATCGTGACAATTTAAATTTTCACACGATTCTATTAGTGTCTTTTGAATCCTTCTAAGATTTTTTGTGTTTCCTATGTTTCTATGTCAGCATTCTGGCCAGCCATCGTCAAAGAAAAGGTCCTTTTCACTTAAGGAGCTCAGTTAGTCTGTTGAGAGACTACTATTTCAGTGGTTCTCAAACCTTTTCATGTCAAGGACCCCTAAAATGCTAGGTATTTGGCCATGGACCCGCATCTCAAAATATGTAGTTCCAGGGACCCCCCAGAAGCAAAATTTGAGTTACAAACGTTCGCTTAAAAAAGACATATATTCAAAGATTTTCACACATTTTCACGACTTTTCAAAAATAGCAAATCTACAAGCTTGCAGCCCTCGGTGCCGCGCTGTGAGCTTGTATATCTGCTATTTTTCAATAGTTAGAGCATTCAATAATCCTAGGCCTAAATATTTAAGTAGGCACACTGCTGCGTGGCGGCGGTGTTACCAACACTGCAGGGCAAAGAGTGCCTTGATGTTTATGTTGGCTCGTTTGCACATTAAAACCGGGAAAGCATTTTAGATTTGAGGTCTGAGGTCACACTGACAGTGTGAGGTCAGGTCACACTCACATCAGCCATAGAAATGGAGGAATGTGCGGGGCTGCAGAGATGACAGATATCAACATTTACAATGTAGGGCCTACATTGTAAATCGTTAGAAAAATATCATTTTGGGGGTGAACTGCCTAGCCTACATTGTAAGCAGTTCACCCCCAAAATGACATTTTTCACGCCATGGAGAACGATTTTTCACGCCATGGAGACTTGAGTTCAATAGTATTTCTTTGTATTTGTCGCATTCCTAACACAACAAATTTATTCTAGTAAATGTATCCCCATTGATTCTGGATGGGGACCCAAATGCATTCGGGTCCCCATCCAGAATCAATGGGGGTACATTTATTGTATCAAATTATTCAAGTCTCCATGGCGTGAGTAATCAATAAAATAAAAGTCATTTTGGGGGTGTAGTTCACCCCCAAAATGACTTTTATTACCTTTAATAGGACAAAAGCAAAGGAATGACACAGGATGGTTAACTGGATAATGTGCACCACAGATAGGCAGCAGTGAGCTACACCCTGGCATGAGCAATGGGCACTGGCAGCAGTAGTTAAACATGCATGTTGTTCAGTGTTGGTGACCTTTGTCCTGCATTATAGTCAAAGTTGCTGCCATCGTGGAACAACAAATCATTTCCCAACAGCAGCGGCAACACAGAAATGTGTGGGGAGGAATTAATTTGCATAGCAACAATTGGGAAAAAAGGGGTACATTTAATATGCTATTCATAAAAAGAAGAAGAAAGTTATAGGAGGAGACTGGCACAAAATGTTAGAAGGGTAAAAACAGACAAACTGAACATTAAGATAGTGAGAAGCAATCTGACCCCAGTTGTCATCTGGGTGTAATGTGTTCAATCATCCCTGATGAATCCACTATCATTTAAGAGCCTGCACATCCCATACATGTGCAGACTCTTAAATGATAGTGGATTTTAGATTTGGGTTTTTAGTATTGGACTTTTAGATAGACAAATGTCCTTTTAGATTTGAAGTTTGAAAGTTGCTAAAAGTTGAAAACATAAACATAAACCAGTGAAGGCAGAACACTGCAACACCGAGACATTAAACTAGCAGCAGTCAATGTTAAAACCCAGCAAGACAAGTATGGTGCCTGCCTGCCTGCCTGCCTGCCTGCCTGCCTGCCTGCGGTGGGCAAGATGCATATAGAGTTGGCTACAAACCAGGTCTGCACATGAATATTAGTGACATTGACTGAATACAACCTCAGCTAACTTCAAAGGTTTCATGTACTGTATTTGTTCATTTATTAATTTTAGATTTGTATTCTACATCTTCAAAGTGAACATTTAGGCTATTGCTTTAGGTTCTCAGTAGGACCTTTGGGTCTCTGTTATTGACATGAATTACTAAGCCCTTTGACTATGTGACAAGAAATGTAAAGTAACAGCCTGCAATCAATAATCAATGAATGATGAACAACACAATGCATTATGTTTCATATATTGTGAGAGGATCATACCATTGTGACAGATCTCTCTTAATACATGCCAGTATCGTCTTCAAACCTGTTTTTGCGGTTGGAAAGTTATGTATCTGTTCTTAACACGCTAACATAATAGATGTGGTAAAGTCATGCGCTTCCTCTACTTGAGCCGTGTGGTTGTTCTCAGAAGAGACAAAGCAATCTGTACTGTCTCAGACATTGTGGTCAGTTTCCAGAAGCAACTCGCATTACTTAGAAAACATGACAAAAACTGCTACACAGTAACCAGCCGCTGACATTTCCATTCTCCTCCATTATGATTGATTCAGTTCTATTAGTACTTAAATATATTAGATTAAGGGCACTTGAAACACTGTGTGTGTGTGTGTGTGTGTGTGTGTGTGTGTGTGTGTGTGTGTGTGTGTGCGTGCGTGCGTGCGTGCGTGCGTGCATGCATGCGTGCGTGTGTGTGTTTCTATTGCCTTTGATACTTTCAGTGCACATAACCTACAGTACAGTCTGTGCCCCTGTGGTAGGCATTAACATATGTGCATATTATAATGTCTCAATGTGTGCAAGACAAGTACCAGGCCGCTTTCCTTCTGTCCTGATTGTTGAGAAACGCCATTGTATAATTAGTTGCGTTTATTTAAGAGTCAACTTCATAGAAACATTTACAGATGCAGAAGCAATGTAAACATGTACAGTATATAGCTGAAGATCATTTACAGCACCAGTCCCTATGACATATTAGTTCAGCAGTAATAAACAACAGGCTTCAAAAAACAACAGCCTTTCATGAAGGCACACACAAAGAAGTACAAACAGACAAATGAAAATAAAATGAATATTTACAGCATAAAACCATTATGAGCTCAAATACAGAAATAATGAAGATTTGGTGTCATGATTACATTTCTGACCAACGTTTGACCATGATATGGCTGTTCCCGAAATTGCTTTAGCGAGTTTAGCCTCACATGTAAGGAATTAATTAGAGAGAAGTCTTATTGTGTTTAATTCTACAATTTCTTTCTGATGTCCTTCAGGTATTAGTGGCAGTACAACCAATTTTGGTTGTTCATTGTTTTTGATGTAAAGTGTCTTTGGGTTCATGAAAGGCGCTATAAACATTCAAGCTATGTTTATGATATTATTACATTTGAATGCATAGTGTGAGCAGGGGTCGTCATCATGCCAGCTTGTGATAGACATTTTCATCAATATTTTGATTGGCCCACGAGCTTAATGTCCTCAAAGTCACACATCCAACAAGCTTTAAACCGAGCAGATTGGACCTTTGGTTCCAGAGAAAACGGCCAATTGTTTTATTTTATTTTATTTTCCTTAGCCATAACTATCTATTTTAAGTAAAAAGCCATTTGTGATGAATGTGGGCCAAGTCATAAATGACATAGTGAAGACATTGAAAGAGATTGTTTGTGTGGAATGTGCTAATTGCACAGAATTATTAAAAAGAGAGAAAATGTAGCAAATTACTTTGTTTAAAAATTACTTGCCTTTTCATACGTTATGTTGAAATAAAGCAACTAAATGAGAGGAGTAGCCTAATGTCATTTTATCAACTGGCCCGTGGCCCCTTGAGATTTTTGTAATGTGGCCCACATGTGTTTGAGTATCCCTGCCCTATAGTGTCTACTCTATTCCACTGCGCTACACATTTTAAAACAAGCCACAAAACATAATAATAAAATCAGAAAAGATTTGTCGCATTCCTAACACAACAAATGTATTCTAGTAAATGTATCCCCATTGATTCTGGATGGGGACCCAAATGCATTCGGTCCCCATCCAGAATCAATGGGGGTACATTTATTGTAATCAAATTATTCAAGTCTTCATGGCGTGAGTAATCAATAAAATAAAAGTCATTTTGGGGGTATAGTTCACCCCCAAAATGACTTTTATTACCTTTAATAGGACAAAAGCAATGAAATGACACAGGATGGATAACTGGAGAATGTGCACCACAGATAGACAGCAGTGAGCTACACCCTGGCATGAGCAATGGGCATTGGCAGCAGTAGTTAAAAATGCATGTTGTTCGGTGGTGGTGACCTTTGTCCTGCATTATAGTCAAAGTTGCTGCCATCGTGGAACAGCAAATCGTTTCCCAACAGCAGCGGCAACACAGAAATGTGTGGGGAGGAATTCATTTGCATAGCAACAATTGGGAAAAAAGGGGTACATTTAATATGCTATTCATAAAAAGAAGAAGAAAGGAGGAGGAGACTGGCACAAAATGTTAGAAGGGTAAAAATAGACAAACTGAACATTAAGATAATGAGAAGCAATCTGACCCCATGCAGTTGTCATCTGGGTGATGTGTTCAATCATCCCTGATGAATCACTATCATTTAAGAGTCTGCACATCCCATACATGTGCAGACTCTAAAATGATAGTGGATTTTAGATTTGTGTTTTTAAATGTATTGGACTTTTAGATAGACAAATGCCTTTTTAGATTTGAAGTTTGATCATGCTAAAAGTTGAATAAACAAACATAAACATAAACCAGTGAAGGCAGAACACTGCAACACCGAGACATTAAACTAGCAGCAGTCAATGTTAAAACCCAGCAAGACAAGTATGCTTGCTGCCTGCCTGCCTGCCTGCCTGCCTGCCTGCCTGCCTGTGTGCCTGCGGTGGGCAAGATGCATATAGAGTTGGCTACAAACCAGGTCTGCACATGAATATTAGTGACATTGACTGAATACAACCTCAGCTAACTTCAAAGGTTTCATGTACTGTATTTATTCATTTATTAATTTTAGATTTGTATTCTACATCTTCAAAGTGAACGTTTAGGCTATTGTGGGAGGATCATACCATTGTGACAGATCTCTCTTAATACATGCCAGTATCGTCTTCAAACCTGTTTTTGCGGTTGGAAAGTTATGTATCTGTTCTAAACACGCTAACATAATAGATGTGGTAAAGTCATGCGCTTCCTCTACTTGAGCCGTGTGGTTGTTCTCATAAGAGACAAAGCAATCTGTATGTACTGTCTCAGACATTGTGGTCAGGTTCCAGAAGCAACTCACATTACTTAGAAAACATGACAAAAACTGCTACACAGTAACCAGCCGCTGACATTTCCATTCTCCTCCATTATGATTGATTCAGTTCTATTAGTACTTAAATATATTAGATTAAGGGCACTTGAAACATTGTGTGTGTGTGTGTGTGTGTGTGTGTGTGTGTGTGTGTGTGTTATTTGTGTGTGTGTGTGTGTGTGTGTGTGTGTGTGTGTGTGTGTGTGTGCGTGCGTGCGTGCGTGCGTGCGTGCGTGCGTGCGTGCGTGCATGCGTGTGTGTTTCTATTGCCTTTGATACTTTCAGTGCACATAACCTACAGTACAGTTTGTGCCCCTGTGGTAGGCATTAACATATGTGCATATTATAATTAAGGCTGGGACTTTAACTGATTAATTGCGATTAATTAATTACAGAAAATTAACGCATTTTAATCGCACATAGTTTTTGCACCACAGAACCTTCAGTTTCGGGCATACAGATCATAGCGATGCACCAACCAAGAAGAGACAACAAACGCAAAGGGAGAAGTAGCCGATCAGAGCGTTTTGCTTGGCCCAGTGGATGCGAAATTTAGATTTAAAAAACTCACTCGTTGATTCACTCGTACAACAAAATGTGTTTTACTTGAAAAAAAAAAATGCTTCCCAGGTCAAATATCGATGTGCGATTAAAATGCGATTAATTGCGATTAATTAATCACAGAGCCTGTAATTAATTAGATTAAAAATGTTAATCGCATCCCAGCCCTAATTATAATATGTCAATGTGTGCAAGACAAGTACCAGGCTGCTTTCCTTCTGTCCTGATTGTTGAGAAACGCCATTGTATAATTAGTTGAGTGTATTTAAGAGTCAACTTCATAGAAAAATTTACAGATGCAGAAGCAATGTACACATGTACGTATATAGCTGAAGATCATTTACAACACCAGTCTGACATATTAGTTCAGCAGTAATAATAATAACAAGCTTCAAAAAACAACAGCCCTTCATGAAGGCACACACAAAGAAGTACAAACAGACACATGAAAATAAAATGAATATGTACTGTACAGCATGAAACCTTTATGAGCTCAAATACAGAAATAATGAAGATTTGGTGTCATGATTACATTTCTGACCAACGTTTGACCATGATATTTTTCACGCCATGGAGAACGATTTTTCACGCCATGGAGACTTGAGTTCAATCGTATTTCTTTGTATTTGTCGCATTCCTAACACAACAAATTTATTCTAGTAAATGTATCCCCATTGATTCTGGATGGGGACCCAAATGCATTCGGGTCCCCATCCAGAATCAATGGGGGTACATTTATTGTAATCAAATTATTCAAGTCTCCATGGCGTGAGTAATCAATAAAATAAAAGTCATTTTGGGGGTGTAGTTCACCCCCAAAATGACTTTTATTACCTTTAATAGGACAAAAGCAATGAAATGACACAGGATGGTTAACTGGAGAATGTGCACCACAGATAGACAGCAGTGAGCTACACCCTGGCATGAGCAATGGGCACTGGCAGCAGTAGTTAAAAATGCATGTTGTTCGGTGGTGGTGACCTTTGTCCTGCATTATAGTCAAAGTTGCTGCCATCTTGGAACAGCAAATCATTTCCCAACAGCAGCGGCAACACAGAAATGTGTGGGGAGGAATTAATTCAACAATTGGGAAAAAAGGGGTTCATTTAATATGCTATTCATAAAAAGAAGAAGAAAGTTATAGGAGGAGACTGGCACAAAATGTTAGAAGGGTAAAAACAGACAAACTGAACATTAAGATAGTGAGAAGCAATCTGACCCCAGTTGTCATCTGGGTGTAATGTGTTCAATCATCCCTGATGAATCCACTATCATTTAAGAGCCTGCACATCCCATACATGTGCAGACTCTTAAATGATAGTGGATTTTAGATTTGGGTTTTTAGTATTGGACTTTTAGATAGACAAATGTCCTTTTAGATTTGAAGTTTGATCATGCTAAAAGTTGAAAACATAAACATAAACCAGTGAAGGCAGAACACTGCAACACCGAGACATTAAACTAGCAGCAGTCAATGTTAAAACCCAGCAAGACAAGTATGGTGCCTGCCTGCCTGCCTGCCTGCCTGCCTGCCTGCCTGCCTGCGGTGGGCAAGATGCATATAGAGTTGGCTACAAACCAGGTCTGCACATGAATATTAGTGACATTGACTGAATACAACCTCAGCTAACTTCAAAGGTTTCATGTACTGTATTTGTTCATTTATTAATTTTAGATTTGTATTCTACATCTTCAAAGTGAACATTTAGGCTATTGCTTTAGGTTCTCAGTAGGACCTTTGGGTCTCTGTTATTGACATGAATTACTAAACCCTTTGACTGTGTGACAAGAAATGTAAAGTAACAGCCTGCAATCAATAATCAATGAATGATGAACAACACAATGCATTATGTTTCATATATTGTGAGATGATCATACCATTGTGACAGATCTCTCTTAATACATGCCAGTATCGTCTTCAAACCTGTTTTTGCGGTTGGAAAGTTATGTATCTGTTCTTAACACGCTAACATAATAGATGTGGTAAAGTCATGCGCTTCCTCAATGTCTCAGACATTGTGGTCAGTTTCCAGAAGCAACTCGCATTACTTAGAAAACATGACAAAAACTGCTACACAGTAACCAGCCGCTGACATTTCCATTCTCCTCCATTATGATTGATTCAGTTCTATTAGTACTTAAATATATTAGATTAAGGGCACTTGAAACATTGTGTGTGTGTGTGTGTGTGTGTGTGTGTGTGTGTGTGTGTGTGTGTGTGTGTGTGTGTGTGTGTGCGTGCGTGCGTGCGTGCGTGCGTGCGTGCGTGCATGCATGCGTGCGTGTGTGTGTTTCTATTGCCTTTGATACTTTCAGTGCACATAACCTACAGTACAGTCTGTGCCCCTGTGGTAGGCATTAACATATGTGCATATTATAATGTCTCAATGTGTGCAAGACAAGTACCAGGCCGCTTTCCTTCTGTCCTGATTGTTGAGAAACGCCATTGTATAATTAGTTGCGTTTATTTAAGAGTCAACTTCATAGAAACATTTACAGATGCAGAAGCAATGTAAACATGTACAGTATATAGCTGAAGATCATTTACAGCACCAGTCCCTATGACATATTAGTTCAGCAGTAATAAACAACAGGCTTCAAAAAACAACAGCCTTTCATGAAGGCACACACAAAGAAGTACAAACAGACAAATGAAAATAAAATGAATATTTACAGCATAAAACCATTATGAGCTCAAATACAGAAATAATGAAGATTTGGTGTCATGATTACATTTCTGACCAACGTTTGACCATGATATGGCTGTTCCCAAAATTGCTTTAGCGAGTTTAGCCTCACATGTAAGGAATTAATTAGAGAGAAGTCTTATTGTGTTTAATTCTACAATTTATTTCTGTTGTCCTTCAGGTATTAGTGGCAGTACAACCAATTTTGGTTGTTCATTGTTTTTGATGTAAAGTGTCTTTGGGTTCATGAAAGGCGCTATAAACATTCAAGCTATGTTTATGATCATTTGAATGCATAGTGTGAGCAGGGGTCGTCATCATGCCAGCTTGTGATAGACATTTTCATCAATATTTTGATTGGCCCACGAGCTTAATGTCCTCGAAGTCACGCATCCAACAAGCTTTAAACCGAGCAGATTGGACCTTTGGTTCCAGAGAAAACGGCCAATTGTTTTATGTTATGTTATTTTCCTTAGCCATAACTAACTATTTTAAGTAAAAAGCCATTTGTGATGAATGTGGGCCAAGTCATAAATGACATAGTGAAGACATTGAAAGAGATTGTTTGTGTGGAATGTGCTAATTGCACAGAATTATTAAAAAGAGAGAAAATGTAGCAAATTACTTTGATTAAAAATTACTTGTCTTTTCATACGTTATGTTGAAATAAAGCAACTAAATGAGAGGAGTAGCCTAATGTCATTTTATCAACTGGCCCGTGGACCCTTGAGATTTTTGTAATGTGGCCCACAGCTGTTTGAGTATCCCTGCCATATAGTGTCTACTCTATTCCACTGCGCTACACATTTTAAAAAAAGCCACAAAACATAATAATAAAATCTAAATTATTTGGGGGGAAAGGCCAATCTACAAGCTCACAACAAAACACATCACTGCATGTTGTGAGCTTGTTCAGCAATTAGCCAGTAGCTATGCCCCTCCCAAAAAGCTTTTGTCCAATGCTAGCTTAGAATAACTTCCTGCTTGCCAAGGTTTGATTTGGCAACAGCCTTGGCAAGCTGCCGGTTGCCAAGCTAGCATTGGACAAAAGCTTTTATGGGAGGGGCATAGCTACTGGTTAATTCTCTTTTCTTTTTAGCCTATAATGACATTTCCAAAATTGTGATGTCATGGTTGAAGTGGTTAGCTATAGGCCTGCTTTAGAAAAGGGCGGCTGGCAAGTTATCCACTGTATACTGGCAGGTGGCAGTCCTGAAACAGGGATTAAATGTGTCATGGTCCAAGTATATGTTTAGGATTTAAATTATCATTCTTATCAGTACAGACATCTTACATTGCAGTTAAGCAGAAAAAGGGCCTCTTAACTGCAGGGGTGTCGCACCAAATTCTGGGCCCTGGGCACAAGGATTCACTGCGGGCCCCCCATGAATGTTCTTCATAGGGGAACGCATTATTACCCGTTATTTTGTGCTTTAACTATTGAAAAATAGCATATAAAGCGCGCTGAGATTTGTGCAAGTCTTTGAATATTTCAAATCCCTTTTTTGGAAAACCTGTTTCCTATCTCAAAATATTTAGTTCCAGGGACCCCCCGGAAGCAAAATTTGAGTTACAAATGTTCACTTAAAAAATACATATATTCAAAGATTTGCACACATTTTCTAACCTGACTTGCGTCAGATGGTGGCAGTAGTGCGCTACCGCCCTACTTTACCATCTGAGCTCTCTCGGTGAAAGTTGATAACGCTCGTAAAGCCCCGGGCCGGACCAATCAGCGGCAGCTACGGGCGGGCTCTGAGCGGCTCTGAGCCAATAGAGTCTGATTGCAGACCACGTGGAAACCCAGGAGGCGGATTCTGGGTGGAACGTCACGCAGACAGGCCAATATGAGTGGTTGGAGTTGGCACTCCCAGACTGTGATAGACAGACGGCCCCATCCAATCACCTGCTAAACAATTTCAAAAAATGGCCCGCCCCTTACATCGAGTCTGCCGGAGCAATTCCAGATGGATAGTAAGCAGAGCGGTATACGCACTGCTGCTATCATCTGGCGCAAGTCAGGTTACACATTTTCACGACTTAAAAAAAATAACAGATCTACAAGCTCGCAGCGCGGCACTGTGAGCTTGTATCTGCTATTTTTCAATAGCTAAAGTATAAAATAATGAAGGCCCCTCCACCTTGGGCCCAGTCCAAGGGTAACTCAGTCCCACTTTCCCCCCTTGTGACGCCCCTGCTTAACTGCAAAGGTGAATGGGTGCGTATTATACTTCATAATGGTTGTTACAGTACTGTAGACAGATGGCTTTTCAGAGGACAGTGTTACTTGAGGACAGGAGGAGACAGCAAGTTCTACCAGCTAAACTAGTTTGTCAACATGTAGCTTCTATGCTGATGAGAAAGTATGCAGATGGAACTTGAGAAGACTTGAGAGTCACAACAGATAATTATGTACATGATGCGTGATTAAAAGGCATGACAGGATTTAAAGGAATGCAGTGTCGCAATAGTTTGATGCAATGGAGCATACAAACCAGCGTAACTTTGAGCCTGGACCCAACAGAGATGACAATAAATGAACGAGGACCAGCAATACGATACAATTTATGCATCCTGCCTGGGCCCATTTTTCCCCTCGTTCTGAATTCCCGTAGACTTGTTTAATATTGTGTCAAATAAGAACTGTGTTCCAAAAATAAACAAATGCGGCCAGCGGTTCGTCTCATAAATAAAGCATCAACTGGTGGTGAGAAAACTGTAATGTTACTGCCGCAGGATTAATAACATTTTCACCAGAAACAGACTGTATCAAATATGGTTGACTAACAATGATAAACAGAGCCACAGAGCCACCTCCCTGACAATATCACCGGCACAAATTGTTTATTATTGGACCACAATTCTTATATGAGACGATTCTAAGATTATTCAATGTTAGGGGATGAATGAGTGAGGCCTACTCTAGGCCGTTTTTGGAGTGAGTGTGTGCAGAACTAAGCGCAAAACTAGGGCTGGTGGTCGGTCCCAGTGGTGAGACTAACACGTGCAAAGCAGTCGCCTTGTGTTTCCTCTTCATCAAAACCACGCACTCAAGGGCAAAACGCATTGTTACGCAATGCACTGACTGTGGTCTGCAAACATGCAGGAGTAGACAACTTGAGAAGGAAGTGCTCTCTGTGCAGAGATGGAAAGTAGCACACAGGGCTGCGCTGATGCACAATGAACAAACAAACGTGCCAGCTTTGTTTGAGGAAGCAGGGTCATCGAGGACACGCACACGCCGAGGACAAGCGTGGCGACACGCCCACACAAACGAGAGGAGATTCCTAGCTAGCGCAGGCATAAAGTGCACTGCATTAATCAGGGGTGTCAAACCAAATTCTGGGCCCTGGGTACAAGGATTCACTGCGGGCCCCCCATGAATGTTCTTCATAGGGGGAGGGGGTTTTAACCATTTAGACTGGGAACACTTATTACACATTATTGTGTGCTTTAACTGTTCAAAAATAGCAGATATACAAGCTCACAGCGGAGCACCGAGTGCCACGCTGCATGCTTGTAGATCTGCTATTTTTTTTAAATCGTGAACATTTGTGCAAGTCTTTGAATATGTCAAATCCTTCTGTGTTTCTATGTTAGTGGTGCTCACTTTTTTTTCATGTGAAGGACCCCCATCTCAAAATATCTAGTTCCAGGGACCCTCCAGAAGCAAAATTTTAGTTACAAATGTTCGCTTCAAAAGTTTTGCAAACATTTTCATGCATTTTTGTGCTAAATGTGGCCCTAATAGTTCTAGCAATGTTTGTAAAAAAAAAAAAAAAGATTCCGATAAACTTAACTGCTGATACGGCCATATTGACACACAGAGACACGTATTTATGACCCGGTCCGATACTTTTTGAAAATGTTTTTTTTCCGTATTGCGTTCGCAGCTGTGTAAATAAAAAATAATAATAATACGGAGGCTCCGTGTCCATTTAACAAGGGCCCAAGACAATTCCCAAGATACTTATTATCCTGTACTAGGAGATGCCTCCCTTCAGATGAGACATACAGACACATACAGGACCCCAGGAAGACTAGAGGCTCATTAATGTGTCTCTAATGGGGATCCTTTAATAAACATAAACGTTAAATCTGCAATCTGGAACTTATTTTAATCAATAAATGTACATTTTAACGTCAACTTTTGGAGATGGTCTCCCTACTCCATTGAAACATTTAGATTCTGGTTTCTAGTAGGACACTTACTGGTTGATTGTAGTACTGCCTTTAGCTCATAAACACAACATGTCCCCTGGACAAGCAGTGATTCCATTTTGAATGAAATGTGCACTCAATGAGGATATCTGGGTTCAAATCCTGGGTAGGATCCTTTTGTCGACTAAAACTATGATGACAAATTTTCGTTGTCTAGCTTTTTTCACTGACAAAAACGAAATAGAAACTATGATGACTAAAACTACAATTTTGTCAACAAATAAAACACCTTAACAACCTTTAAAAGCTTTAAAATCTTTAACAACTTTGACACCTTGAAAACCTATGACACCATTAAAACCTTGAAAACCTATAAAACTGTTTAACACTACTAATACTTTAAAACCTTTTAACACTACTAATACTTTTGTTTGTTTAGTTCAAGTCATTTTCAAACCAGGTTTGATGTTTCTGTTGTGTTGATACCCAACACAAACCACAACAGCACACATTATGTGCTGTTGTGGTTTTGTTAATAGAACATCCTGTCGTGACTTCCTGTTTCTCTACAAAATCTCTACTAAAAGACAATATGTTTTTTGGGGTGACACTGCTCAAAAACTGCCATCAACACTGATTGGCTACAAAGCTACCTCCATGATGACATCATTGGCCTCTCTTGTTTTCCTCACATTGGCTGCAGCTGAGAGAGAGAGAGAGAGAGAGAGAGAGAGAGAGAGAGAGAGATAGATAGATAGATAGATCATGCGGTCATGGTCAGAGGGACAGTGGAAGTTTTCTGTACATTTACCTCGAAATCCTATCGATATGCAAGGCCCATTATGATGGAACATGTTTGTCTCACCTCTAGCTCTGGCTCTCACGATGGAGATGTAGAGGCAGGTTGACACCAGGTAAAGACCGAGCACCAGTAGCTTCATGATCAGATGGGGCATGAGAGACTCAGAGGTTGTATCGGAGGTGGAAGATGATGTTATTGGTGTGGAGGATGAATCTGTAACGAGGACAGTGGCTTTCATGCAGCACACAAACACTGGTTTATCTTCTCATGTTGAAAATGGTTAAATAATTTCACAAAGGCTCAAGACCAGGGGTGGGCAACTTTGATGATGGTGAGGGCCACTATATGTTCACACTCACTCCAGAGGGCCACATTGCATATTGCTACATCCTACTTTGTCATTCTAGTATCTCATACAAAAGAGGCAGAAATAGCAGATCTACAAGCTCAAAACGCATCACACTGCGATGCGTTTTGAGCTTGTAGATCTGCTATTTTTGCTTCTTTTGAATTGGAATCCTGAATAATTTTTGATATTTTTTAATTGGAATCCTGAAATATACAAATTGTATTTAATTTCAAATGCATTTATTTTTACTCATGTTAACTTTATGAATACAAATAGGTTGGATATGAAAAAAAATCTAACATTTTAGTACTACTATACTAGTCATTAAGCTACTAAGATAGACTGAAGGAATTAAAACGGGTCATGTTTGCATGTTTGGAATTGGAACAGCTGAAATCAATAATATATCAGTATTCCGTTATTAACCTGCGGGCCGCATTAAAGGTATATTCAGTGATTGTATTTCATTCAAATAAAAATATAATTGGTACATTTTCCATTCATTCTCCTCACTAGAATGTGTGCTGACCATATACGGACTTCCACCATGGCCCGTGTTGTGAGCATAGCTAGATTCCGTTTTCAGAGGTGGCCAGCCAGTCCTCGACCAATCAGGGTAGAGTATGGCCGTAGTTATGTTGTGATGGTCAAAATAAAAGTTTTGAGAACCACAGTCACTCTGAATTAAGAACGTCTGCTAAATGCCTAGATTGTAAACTACTGAACTCATAAAATGCCACAGTCTCGTAGTAAATCAGTATCATACATATCCTGAAGCTGGAGACGTAGGCCTACCGATATTCAGTGATTGGGTCTAATGATCAAAACGAGAACATTATAATGGTGTAGAAAATCTATAAAAAACTAAACATTTCCACGCTGTGACAAGATGACCCCCGGCCACTTTCATTATCACTGAATACACCTTTAAGTAAAGGTGGGGGCCGCATGTAGCCTCCGGGCCGCCTGTTGCCCATGTATGCTCAAGACTCACGTTTCACATGCATCCAGCTCTCTGGTGACCCTCCAAGGTCAGAGATGTGACACTTGTAGAATCCTTCATCAGACATGGAGACGTTGTGGATGGTCATCTGACCTGTAGACTCAGTGCTGATGAGGGATCCATCTTTATAGAAATCAGCTGGGAGGTCAGAGGATGGTTTACCAGTTGTCTTGGACCAGCAGCGGAGCGTTGCATCACTTCCCTCTGTCACAGGAAGCACAGGACTCTCCAGGATCACATCTCCATCTAGAAACAACAGCAGGTTGAGTTATGAACATCTAGAATCATGTCTGACCAGGCATGTGCACACATAGACATCAAAGGGCAGGGCATGTGTGCCCTGCCCTTTTATCCGTCTGTAAAAAGTGCCCTCTCCACGTCTCCAGACCATGAATGCATTTTTTACTCTCGTGAAAGAAATGCAAATGTCGGCTTTCCATGCCATACCTGAGTGAAGGCATCATTCAAGAGAATTGCCTTGTCCAAACTCTCCTGAACTTGAATGAAGCATCTTATGTTGAAAGAATTGCCTTCTCTGTGTAGAAATCAAGCCGACCTCCAAGCTCACAAATCATCGCAGCGCGACGTGTTGTGAGCTTGGAGGTCTGCTATTTTCGAGATTTTCACCAAAAGAGCCCTTTGAGAAATGTCAGCCCCTGCCTCTCTAACATTCTCTGCACATCCCTGTGTCTGATACCCACTACACTATATCAATGATATTTATGTAATTATATTGATTGTACCAGAGATGGTGATGCTGATGGACTGGCTGCATTCTGCTGACTTGGACTCACACCAGTAAAGTCCACTGTCCCAACGATACAGGCTCTCCATGACACAGGACGATCCTACCCAGAGTCACAATGAGAAGAAAGACGGAATTCAGTTCAAATCAATCCATCCAAACAACCCACCCGCCTGTCTGTCTGTCTGTCCGCCCGTCCGTCCGTCCGTCCGTCCGTCCGTCCATCCATCTCTTTACATCAGGGTTTTTTTCAAACTTTTTTGACTCAGAGCACCCTGGTAAATCACTTTTTCATCCACGGCACCACTGAATTACACTGTTACTTTTTAGAATCTTACATCATATTGGAGAAATATCCGTTTCCATCAGAACTGACCGTAAATAACGTTATACTTGACGTTTAACCACTTCAACCCCAGCATGCCTATTCTGGGGGGAAGGTTCACCAAAAATAGCCGATCTACAACGTGATGCGTTGTGAGCTTGTAGATCTGCTATTTTTGGTGAAGAGTGTTGTCGTAGATAGAAAAAGAACTCATCAAGTACAGCACAAATCAGGTCTGTTTTACTAACATAGTGAAGTGATATTGATGATGTAGTGATATTGCACCCCTGGACCCCTGGACTGGCATCACAGCACCCCAGGGTGCCCCGTCACCCACTTTGAAAACCCCTGCTTTACATACCGTTGATGGTTCCCCATTCATAGTTGCATGTTCCAGTCACCTTCTCACTCGTCTCTCTTTTCACAGTCCACCCCACCATAGAGTTGTCTTCTTCCTCACAGCTCAGTGAGAAGGACTCATGTTGAAAAAACTGTGATCTTTCAGGATGGACCCTCACAGACACTGGATGAAAGAAAGAAAGAAAGAAAGAAAGAAAGAAAGAAAGAAAGAAAGAAAGAAAGAAAGAAAGAAAGGAAGGAAGGAAGGAAGGAAAGAAATGATCTTAGCTGCTGTTTTCACTTCAAACAAAGAACAACATCAGTAAATCTGACTGAAGGTCTTAATCTGTGAAAGCCTGCTGAAGATGGACAATATTTGTCCATGTTTTCTCATAGTATTCATATTTTGGACGTACGGTAAGTAAAGGTATTAATGCCACAGTGCAAAATCAAAGCATATAAGTATGAGAATAAACTAGAAAAGTGTGCTCCTCGGAGCAAGGGCTCCACCAGGCCACTTTACCTCAGAAGTAATGTGTACCAATTTGTGTGAGTGTTGGACAAAATCAACATGGCCTATATCAGTGGTTCTCAACCTGTGGGTCGGGACCCCCAGGGGGTTCCCCAAATTATTTTGGGGGGGTCCCCAGATGATTGGCTTAATGTGAAACATTGTTTTCTCACTCAACCGTTTACAAACCAACATAAAGTTTAAGTGTATAGAGGGTATCTGTACAAGTGACAACTTAAGGACTTTTTAATACCTCTAAAATGACTAATTAACTCAACGGGTGCCCACGAGGTGGCAACGCGTCAATCTCTTTGATGTCTACGTGTGCCCAACGACGCGTTCGCCGCGTTGTACAGTAAACTATACTGTACTGTAGCACCTGTACTGTACTACCGCGGAGATGAAACAAACTCCATTTCCCAAAATGCACCGTGGGATCACATGACTGGGAAGTGCTGTCTGCCTCGTTCACTTCCCTGTAAAGCTGCTGCACAAAAATGCAGTTTTCTCCTAATCTAGCTTTTAAATCACTTTATGTTCAAAACGGCGGCCTCTTCTACCGGCCGTCACACAAACGCTGTGGCTTAGGATTGATAAAAACCGGTCCTGACTGAAAGAAAAGATTTTCGCGAAATAAACAGGACATGCTTGGATTACATTTACTCAGATTACTTTTCTCGCCAGTACCTCGAAGGTAGGTAAAATGACGGGTTGCCATGGGCACCAGCACATTAAATGTTGAATAATTCTGGGCATCCAATGTGTTATAAATATAGTGGCTCTCTCCATGCCAAAATGACAAATATTACAGGCAGAAATTGTGAAAATAGCCGATCTACATGCGCCTCGCGTTGCGAGGCGTTGTGAGAATGTAGATCTGCTATTTTCACAATAGAACCGTGTCATACAAAATATAATACCTCAACTCTTAGTGCTCGTTAGGGTGGGGGGCCCCCAGTTAAAATATGATTATTTTGGGGGTCATGGCCTGAAAAGGTTGAGAATCACTGGCCTACAGTATATGGAGTGAGAATCCAAGGATTCCACAGGGAAATAATGTTGATTGTATGACCTACGGTTCAAGAGCTATTGGTCAAAACGTGAACCTGACAGTTAAAGTGTGTCACCATGTGGTCGATTTAAAATCGGTTGGCATTTCTTTCTTGGCCTGGTGGGAATGTGCTTGTTTCACGGCAATCAGAAACTGCGTTCATGATTGAGGCCTTTTGTTCGAAACGGGCCACTCCTGAAAACTTAAGACGCCAATTTTAGCCAATAGAATATGAACGCTTGACTATTAGGTAATGTGTACTGATTTGCGTGGAGTTTGGACCAAATCTGTAGAAGTAATAGACTATAAAAATAAAAAATAAATTGTGGCAGAGGTATCTATTCAGCCTAAAGGAGTATGCATGCACAGTTGCATGCCTTTCGGTCAAACCAGCAATTGTTCGGAAGTCGTCTCACCATCTAGCCCACCAGCTGGTCTATGGCAGTCAAGGAAATGCAGCACTGTGTGGAGAGAGAGAGAGAGAGAGAGAGAGGGAGAGAGAGAGAGAGAGAGAGAGAGAATTAACACATCTGCTGCTGTTGACATATGAGCTCGTCAATGAAAGGGTTAATACCATGACGCCGTTGACGGGTCACCTCGTCACTGTTACCGTAAATACATCGGTAATGTCTGCGATTTGTTTACAACGCACGTTGGGCGTGCACGCTTAGTGAAGCTCCTCCATAGCAAATCCATTGAGAGACCCATAAAGAGACTTCATTCACTCAAAAAAATACATTTTGATCCCAAGGCTGGCATGTTTACAGTACAAACTGCACTCGGCTGGGCGGCCATGACACTTTTGTGGAGACACACTGACTAGATGACTTAAACGTTGAAGTAAAGTGATAATCCATCGGTGCAAAAACAACCCTGCCCGGCCCTTCAAAAATAATAGCGGAGGCCTATGGAGGAAGCGGCGCAGCACCAATGAAAATTCATCCCTTCAAAGTAAGAGGCAGCAGAAATGTTAAAGTATACCACCTTTTTTGATAATGTCAAATAATCTTACAAAGGCTCAAAACTCACTTTTCACATGCATCCAGCTCTCTGTTGACTCTCCAAGGTCAGGGATGTGGCACTTGTAGAATCCTTCATCAGACTTGGAGACGTTGTGGATGGTCATCTGTCCTGTAGACTCACTGCTGATGAGAGATCCATCTTTATAGAAATCAGCTGGGAGGTCAGAGGATGGTTTACCAGTTGTCTTGGACAAGCAGCGGAGCGTTGCATCACTTCCTTCCTTCACAGGAAGTACAGGACTCTCCAAGACCACATCTCCATCTACAACCAACAGCATGATAATAATAATAATAATTGTTGTCATCATCATCATCATCATCATCATCATAAGCCATTGTATCAGTAACAGACAGAACCACTTGAAAAAGGCTTTCTCTGTCATTGGTTTTAAAATGATGTATATTGATTGTACCAGTGATTGTAATGTTGATGGAGCGGCTGGGTTCTCCTGACTCGGATTCACACCAATAAATTCCACTGTCCCAAAGATACAGAGTTTCCAGGGTACAGGACGCTCCTACATGTAGAATCACAATGAAAAGAAAGAGGGATATCAGTTCAAATCATTCTATCTATGCATGTGTCATTACAGTTTCTTTCGATTGCTAAAACATGTTTTTCAAAACTGTACTTTTTTTTCTTCAAAACTGCGCACACACAACTCTAAACATCACACACAAATTGCTAAACCCTGGCATCCCTTTGCAAAACAACTCTTTGCCATCAAATCTCTTAACATGTTCACAAAATGGAACTCGTGTTTTCATTTGGTAAACACAGCCATATTTTCACATGACACACAGATACCATTCATTGAATAAACACAACTAAGCTTTTGGCTGAATGCTACCAAGCATGTACAGAACACTGAAGAGCAAAATTGAAAACACAATTATAGAAACGGAACACACCATATGAATGACAATGACTCTTGAGTATGAGCTATTTCTCCTAGTCAAACATAAAACAGCACACAGATATGCATCCAAAAAGTTTTATTACTGTAATTTACAGTAGATTTAGGCATCATGCCTCTGTTCAAAGATGGGCACAAAATGCAAACAAGTATTTTGAAAATAAATCTAATACTGACCAGGATACCGTCACCAAGATACTATCCTGGTGACAATATCCTGGTATTTGTATCTTTGTATTTCAAATATTCTTTTTGTATTTTGTGCCCATCTCTGCCTCCGGTTCCTGTCTGCACGTTCAGTTGTGCAAAAACTGAACATTGTGTGTTGTGTTTTGACAACAAGGTGATGTGAAATTGACATCAGAGTGTAAAGCAGGAAAGTCAGAGTCTAATATTAAAGGAAATCTAAAGTAGTAACAAATTGAGTTAAGCGATTGGGGATAGAAGTAAAGGTTGTGAAAATTGTGCCTGATTTTTGCTTTTTGTGTTTTAGCAATCGGGGGAAAAAAAGAAAAAAAAAACTGTAATACAGTATACCTTCCGTTTTGGTTCCCCATTCATTGTTGCAGTTTCCATTCACACTGTCACTTGTCTGTCTTTTCACAGACCACTCCTTAACAGGCTTCCCTTCTTCCTCACAGCTCAGTGAGATGGACTCATGAGGAAACAACTGAGATCTGTCAGGACGGACTCTGAGAGAAACTGAAAGAAGAGAGAGAGAGAGAGAGAGAGAGAGAGAGAGAGAGAGAGAGAGAGAGAGAGAGAGAGAGAGAGAGAGAGAGAGAAATGTGACATTATCCGGAACAGACCTAATGTGAATGTTTCATTTGACTTTAAACCACTGTTTCCAAACAATGTAGACAATGACATAGTAGATCACCGACCAATTTTTATGCATGGGTCACGACTTGAGTAAAATAAAAAAAAACGCCCATATACGTATGTCAATGGTTTAATTTTAAATCATTTATTTTTAAATATTTTATACATTTTAACAACAAACAAAGAAATTCCATAAATTCACACGCACGCACGCACGCACGCACGCACGCACGCACGCACGCACGCACACACACACACACACACACACACACACACACACACACACACACATTTATATTAAGAATTAAGAAGTAGTTAAAATAGCCGATCTACAAGCTCGCAACGCGGCGCGAAGCGGCTTTTCTTGAAATTAAAGCAATTATTAGCAGCTTGTAGATCTGATATTTTCACTAGTTTGGGTCTGAAAAGTTTGCATGGGAACACATGTTTTAATTAACATTAAAAGAACATCAGTCCCACAACTTCACATATCCTCAAAATATTTCCACAAATTTCCACAAAGTTCATTTGTGGAAATATTTTGAGAATATGTGAAGTTGCTAGTGTGCTATATATTTACTAAATATGTCACGGTTAGATAGAGAAACAGTCAGATCGAGAAACGGAGCACTCGTCGTGCGGCACGGGGCAGAACAAGCGGTCGCTTTGAGCCACAACAACGTAGCGTCGGCAGGAATGATAGCGCCTCACCCCACGGATGTTAGGGTTAGGGTTAGGGTTAGGGTTAGGCATAGTTTTACTGAGGTTAAGGTTAGGGTTAGGGTTAGAGTAAGGCATAGTAAGCTAATGGCTAAACACTGCCGAGCTAGGCTAGTAAATAAAGAAAGAGAGTCGCAAAGGAGTGACGTCAGCGCCTACACTAGTGAATGGCTGTTGTCGCCATCTGGTGGGGATAGGTGTGTGGTGAACGACAAAACAAGCGCTCTTACCATGATCTGACTGAGTTACCCAAACGGATTAACATATATACTAACGCCTCAGGGAGACAAGCGACGGTCGGGCCACAGTGATGTGGACATCAGGGATGTGGACATCAGGGATCTCCATATATGGGCATAAAAGGGATTTGTTCCCCTGGCATCACAGGGATCTCCACATCTCCATATATGGGCATAAAAGGGATTTGTTCCCCCTGGCATCACAGGGATCTCTCTAACAGGGCATCATCTTACAATAAATGCGAGAAGTCTCTGTAAGTCTGTCTGTATGTAATCCGCGTATCTCGAGAACCGTTCGTCCCACCGGCTTTAGATTCGGCACGTGCGTTCCCCGCCGCGGAGTGCAGTGCCGTATGCGAAGACGATTGTTGACATCAGGCTGTTTCTGAGGAAACCGGCGCAAGCGCTGACTCATTGTGACATCAAATCATAAAAGGCTCTGACATCACGTACGCCACATGAGTCAACAAAAAATGCCATGGTTACGTATTGATTGTCATCAGTATGATGTGTTCTGATGTTCATATATGGGCTTAAATGGACACAGGCAAACATATGGTCAAAACGGCTCTTATGACAACCGGTATTATGGGGTTTGCATGACATCAGGGTTTTCCGGAACCGGCACTGTGTCTGCATAGATCTCCATATATGGGCATAAAATGGATGCAGACAGACAGATACAGAGAACTCCATAATGGGCATAAAGGGACACAGAGAAACAGATGGTCAATACGGGTCCTACAGAGATCTCCATATATGGGCATAAAATGGACGCATAAAGACAGATATCACCATATGGGCATAAATGGACACAGGCAAACAGATGGTCAAAATGGGTCCTACAGAGATCTCCATATATGGGCATGAACCAATAACCAATAGACCGTATAAATGTGTACGCATCTACGCGGACAGACGGACACAAACAAGCTGTGACGTTTCTCATAGTAAACTGCGACCTTCGGTCGCAATAAGTCCCCAGACTTATTAGTAGGGGAGGATCTGTATTAAAGGACCACTTTGTTTTTAGTTTTTACAACAAGGGTTCATATTTTAGATTGTAATAAAAGATGAGTGTTAAAATGTTTTCCTGCTTTCTATTGTTTTAGTGATTTTAATGATTTTGATTTCAGTGGGTGGGGGCATGTGTACAATTGTGGCTAAATACAACAACCCATTCCCAAGATGCACCGCAATCTTTCATGGGCAGATGTGACTTATGGGGCTAGTAATGTTACTGCATAAAGAAATCACAGGCTTATTGGGCCTCATTCATCAATCTGGTCGTAAATAGGGTGTACTTTTTTCCTTAAATTTCATCTTAAATTTCAGTAAGTCCAAACGTCAGTCAAATTCATCAAGCAGTGTGTATATCCCATTTTGTGCTTATCCACAGGTATATGTCATGATGAATTTGGACGTAAATTTAAGTGCAAAAACAAGGGTAAAAACGAGAGAGCAGCTTCCATAGTACTTATGGCAGGACCATATATGGTAGAGAGCATGACTAAGCACTTTATGATCTGGGAACCCATTCACACCATAGGCTACTAGAAATTAATCACAACTTAAACTTGGCTATGCTGTTGAACTTAATTGTCTTGTCAAAAAAATAAAAAATAAAACAGAAAAAAGAGAGAGAGAAAGAAAGAAAAAATAAAGAATAGGCTGCCTATTTTTTCTTCTCTATAGATTGGCACATTTACAACTAAGGCTACAATTAGTCCTCAATCACAAAATAATAAACATGGGATGGATATTATAATCCTTTTCTAGTTTTCTACTGAACATTGCCAAAAAGATAATGTTGAAGGAATATACAGTATGGGCTGTGACACGCTGCTTTCTGATATGGACCAGACCAGGTCGCGAGCTTTATTGATTATTTATCCTATATGTATATACTGAGGGGAAATTCTTTTTTTGGATTAATATTTCAACACTGTCCTGTAAAGCCACATGTATCCTTATCAGACCGAAGGTAAGACTTATTTTGCTTTTGTGTGTATAGCGTTATGTGTTGATGTGATCAATAGGCCTACAGTAGCCTGGTCTATTATAAATTAAAGCCTAATCAGTGGAGGGTCGCGTCGCCCCCACGTTCTCGCCGGCAGACGGAACTTGAACTTGGACTTGCTGCATATAAAAACTTCAACTTGTCTCGTCAAAAAACAGAGGAAAAAAAGTAAAGAAAAACATATCGGCGACACATTGACAACATAGGATATGAAATACAACTGTTCTGATCCCGCAGATTGCAAAATGGATGCTGAACGTAATGCTCTAATGTAGGCCTATAATAGAATAAAGTGGTTTACAAGGTTCAATCCATCACGGAATAATACACAAAAAAAATATGTGGAAATGTCCACAAAGTGAAACGCTGCTATTCTTCATCAGAGGTAAGAATATAGGCTAGTGGCAAATACAGTAGGCCTGGGTAGTGCAGTGGGTCTCAACCAGTGGACCAGTGGTCCAGGGACCACAGTGCTGTGCTGGGGGTTACAAGTATTCTGGTGGTCTCCTGCTAAATGAAGGAGAGTTGGTAACCAAACAGACCCTTGGGCCTTTATAGATCCTTAACTCTTTAAAATGAAACCAAATGGACGAGTGCGGGCAGTCATCATGCGGTGCGTGAGTGGTCCCCCATCAGCGGGTCCATTTGGTTACAAACTCAGTGACAGCTAATCCACGACGGAATATGCAATTGTTTGACAATTGACATATTATTTTATTTTTTAAATACATGTGTTGGCACATGTTGGGCAGAATGGACTAATGCATATTTTATTTGATGTTTGGCACAATTTAAAATTGATTTAGCATGAAGAAAAAAGCATTCTAAATATACACCGTGGGCTGATGGCTTATTTCCCGTACGAAAAAAGCATCCTAAATATAAGCAAAGATTTACACCATGGTCGGAGGTGGTGTATTTTCCATCGTATTTCCAGCACAAATCCAAGACCAAAATACAATGATGAATTTGACCCCCAACTTGAGAATCATCCTAAATGCCGGTAAGAACAAAATATGATCGTATTTTTGGTCTTAAGTGCTTGATGAATGAGGCCCATTGTGTCTAAAAAGACCTATTTAGCCACTTGTAAGCATGCCCCCAGCTCCCCACCCACTGAAATCAAAATCGCTAAAACGATAAAAAGCAGTAGCCTAAATAAAAACATTTTAACACCTTTTCTTTTCTCTAATTACAATCTAAAATATGAACCCTTGCAGTGAAACACTTAAGTTGTCCTTTGATAGAATGGTTGGAACACATCTATAAGCAATCAGATGGCTTGTCTCACACTACCCATAATGCAATGCATTCAAGTTGTCTCACCCTCTGTTTGAGCAGGTCCACAGCAGACGAGGAGATGCAACACTGTGTGGAGAGAGAGAGAGAGAGAGAGAGAGAGAGAGAGAGAGAGAGAGAGAGAGAGAGGGAGAGATGCCCTTTTTATCCAATAATTTAGAATTATGTCTAATGAGCTGATCTCATTCATGCATGTCGTTTAATTAATACCAGATTATTCTGTTTTAATCAACCGTCTGGAAAAAATCACACCCGTGTGAAGTGGAGCTGTGTGTGTGTGTGTGTGTGTGTGTGTGTGTGTGTGTGTGTGTGTGTGTGTGTGTAGATCATGTGTACCGATTTTTGTGACATTTGAAGAAAATATGTAGGAAAAGGAGCAAAAAGTGTGTTTAGGAGAAAATTCAAGATGGCGGAAAAACTATCCAATTGGGCGTGGCCTATATGGGGAGATGCGTCTTGACCCAAGGAATCCAGGGAAAAAAGAATTTTAATTTTCCGATCCACGGTTCAAGAGTTACGGGGCAAAACGTAAAGTGGGCCGTTATAGCACCACCATGAGGCCGAGTGATGTAATTATTTTTCGATTTATTCTTAAAATCATTATGAATCTCCTCTCCGAGGTTTGAAACTGTAGCTCCTATGGTTTACGAGAGAAAAATACTTGAAAGTGATTTCTTGCATTGTCCCATTATAAGTCAATGGGGACAATTAAGCGTCGTTTTTTGCCGACTACGTCGGCATGGTAAGGCGGATCGGAACGAAAGGTAATAGAACACCATTCCCGGCCGAGCCGCACATTTTGATGTATATATTGCGCGAGTGGCGTAAATGGTGCGGCACTAGTTACGCGCCGAAGTCAGGCTACATACACACACACACACACACACACAGACACACACACAGACAGACCCACACAGCCACGTATAGGGAGCCTGTGTTTCACACAGCTCCAAAAACGGGTTGGCATCAGGAACATGGCACTTGACTGGCTCCTCTCCTACATACTGATAGGAGCTTCCCAGTGGTGATTGTGGAGGGCTGTCCTGACTGAGGTATCCCCTGCAGCACGCGTTACATTTTGGGCACATTATTGTTCTCTATTCACGTGCTCCCACTTGGTCATATTATTCACCAGTAAGACTCCCTAATCGGGAGATAAGCGACCGTCAGGTCACATGACACATGTATACAACAATAGGCCAGTAAGTGCCATTGGTTCCTGGGTGTAGGGGGATGTGCGTGGCAAATGTATTGACAGATCCATGTTGATGACATGACTAGTGTGTACCGCTTTGCGTGATTCTAGGGCAAAATCTGTAGGAGCAGTGACCATAAATGTGTTTGAAAAAATCGGCCTGATGGTGGTGCTAAATGGGACAGATCCATGTTGATGAAATGACATACTGTGTACCGCGTGATTTTAGGGAAAAATCTGTAACCACAACTGTACATTCCACTCAAACATTATGATTCAGGCAGTGGTGTAAAAAGTACTTACATTCTTTACTTAAGTAAAAGTATCAATAGTGCAATGTAGATGTACTCTGTTACAAGTAGAAGTCCGGTATTCAACAGTTACTTAAGTAAAAGTACAAAAGTATTGCTATCAAAATGTACTAAAAGTACCAGAAGTAAAAGTACTCATTGTGCAGAATGTCCCATTTCAAGTTATCAAATGTATAAAAATCTTTTGAAATGCGATGCATTGTGAGCTTGTAGATCTGCTATTTTCAAATGGCCAAAATGTATATAGGGCTGAAGTGGTTAATGTATGTTTTTTTTATTTTATATAATAATCAGAATCTACAAAGTAACTAGTAACTAACGTTTTGAAATAAATGTAATGGAGTAAAAGTACAATATTTGGATCTGAGATGTAGTGGAGTAGAAGTAAAAGTATTGGAAATTGGAATTACTCAAGTAAAGTACAAATAACTCAAAAGTGTACTTAAGTACAGTACTTAAGTAAATGTACTTAGTTACTTTACACCACTGGATTCAGGCAATATATATATATATATATATATATATACACAACACAAATTTATTTTCCAGAAAAATTACCCCCAAAAAATCCACAATTCTTAGTATTTTCTTTTCTTTTAACAATACAGTTTTCTCTTATGCTCTTTTCAATACAGTAGAACTATCAAATGACAAAAAAAAACCAATTCAATTTCAGTTCTCTTGTCTTCTCTTACAAGGAATCCTGTATTTTTTAGATGTTCTCTTATCCTCTATATACAGTAGCAAACAGCAAATGACAGAAAAGTGTAAACTTATCAATTCTTAAATGTCAAATCCTGTTCTTTTTTAAACAACACTCTTACCCTCTTTTCAATACTGTATCAAAGAATGCCCTTTTCCTGTGGTACATAGCAAGCCAACTGTACTGTAAGCCAGGAACAAACTAAGGCACTAGAAAAGAAAATTTCTAAGAAATTTTAAGTGTGCCTGCAGCTCGCTAAGTGTGTGCAACCTTGTATGTGTTAACATTAGCATATTTGTTAGCATTAGCATTTGTTAGCATTAGCATTTGTTAGCATTAGCATTTGTTAGCATTAGCATTAGCGGTTACGTTTTGCGCGTTTGTGGTGCCCCCTATGGGTCGAAGTGGAAATGCTTTTGGGTATATGTTCAGTATAGGGCCCCCCACTTGTGGTTAAAATTTGGTGTTGACTGGATGTTTCGTTTGTGATTTATGGCTACTTCTTACAAAACAGGCTCCTCCCGCTAACTTTGGAACCCTGTTACGGAAGAACGGTATGGACTATCAAAATATTGTTTAAATATGTTTATCGCATGAGTCCATAGATCGTGTGTATCGATTTTTGTGACATTTGGAAAAAATATGTAGGAAAAGGAGCAAAAAGTGTGTTTTGAAGAAAATTCAAAATGGCGGAGAATCTATCCTGACGCAAATGGGCGTGGCCTATATGAGGAGATGCGTCATGACCCAAGGAATCCAGGGAAAAAGGAATTTTAATTTTCCGACCCACGGTTCAAGAGTTACAGGCCGAAAGGTAAAGTGGACTGTTATAGCGCCACCATGAGGCCAACTGACGAAATTATTTTTTATTTAATCCTTGATATCATTATAAATCTCCTCTCCAAGTTTTGAAACTGTAGCCCCTATGGTCACATTCAAAATATTGAATGTGAGTTTTTGCGATTCCCATTATAAGTCAATGGGTACAATTAATTCACTAATAAATTAATATCAATTAAACGATACAACTTTTCTCTTAGAAAAGTAATAGCACACCATTCCCGGCCGAGCCGCACGTTTTGATGTATATATTGCGGCGGTGGTGTAAATTGTGCGGCAGTTATTACGAGCAGAAATTTGCAAGAACATGACTTACTTACTGACTTAAGTATGGCGGATTACAATAAGTGTTTTGCCATTGCATGGCAGGCACACTTAATAACAACAACTCTTACCCTCTTTTCAAAATCAATACTGCATCAAAGTCAAGACCAAGGGCCCGATTTTGAACGTGGTATGCTATGCGCTCGTGTAGTATTTAAGTCCGGTCGCATATGATTGTGGCGAGCAACACCCTCATATGCGTTGTTTTGCAATTAAGAATTGGGAGCTGAGTCATATCAACGCGCTGTGCGGCGCCCGCACGCATATTTAAGGTATGGGGAGGTAACATGTAAATCAACCTGCGCTGTGCGCCCAGTGCAATTATGAAGGTTGAGTAACTGAAACAAATAACGCATAGCCTTAGACGTGCTTGGTTCACCTTTTATGCGCTAAACGACATGTTTATTTGACCACATGAGACTGGGCGGCGGCAGCCTTGCTTCACAAGAAACAGCAGATAGGCCTATAGCCTATAGCCTATAATTCAGCCACATTTCTTCATTCTGGTCTGATTAAAACAAAACAAAAAATCCATTCCTTCTTCTGTACAAGTCATATGGCACCCCCATGAAAGATATCACGCTAATATGGGGGTTTATCAGGGATTTATCAGGGATTTATTTTTAGTGGCCAAGGCCACGAAGTGGCAAATGGCCACTCATTGATATTGGACTTCATCACTATTATTCTTCCGCCACTTTTTCTCTAGCGGCTAGACCGTGCAGTCGCTTTTTACGAAACTCGGCAGTATGGCAGAGGACTATGCAAAACGGCTAAAACGCGAAGCTCGCAACAATCGGCCAAAGGGTGGCGCTGTAGGAAGCCTTTGAAAAATGCCAACTTTGAACAGGTATAGCTCATGCCCTGTTTCAGGTCCAGCCATAAAGCCTGTATACACTTATGCGTCTCCTCATGCCGAACAACTTTTACACTCTGACTTTTGACCTCTGGCCTTTACTTCTCCCACCTCCCACTTTTTTTACATGAACTTTAGACCAATACGGTCAGATCTGTCTCGGCGGATTTTTTTTAAAGTGAAACATTATTTTTTAATAATTCACTGTATATTGCAGTTTCATGCAAATTATTCTTCTGCCTCTAAATCATACTTGCAAAGTGACACGTTCATGGCATTTGGCAAATATGTAGAGGGTTAGTCCAAATATCACTGAAAGCAATCTTACTCCAATTGGCCAAAGGGGGGCGCTATACGAAGCGTTTGAAAACTCAAACTTTAAAGGGGCATAAGTCATGCCTGGTTTCGTTTGAAGACATGCAACTTGCTTACACGCGTGCCTTGACTCAAGCAGAAGACATCTGTCTTTGTTAAGTAAGCTCCGCCCTTCGATATTCCGCCATTTTGAGCAGTTTGTAAAACGCTTAAACCCGCTTTTATTCCGGAATTTCCGCATCACGTGCACAGAACTTTGGACCAATATCTAAAGATCTGTCAGATCGGATTTCTTTTTTAAATTGAAACATGCTTTTTTAATAATTCAATCAATATTGCAGTTTAATGCAAATTATTCTTCTGCCTCTAAAACATACATGCAACGTCAAATTTTCATGATGAACTACTGTAGAGGGTTAGTCCAAATATCACTGAAACCAATCTTACCCCAATTGGCCAAAGGGGGGCGCTATATCATTTTTGAAAGAAGGCACTCAGTGTGTCAAGTACATTACATGAAACCTTTTTTTTTAATGACTGGTCAATTATGTGTGACTGCCACAGTGAAGTGGGTAGTGCATGTGCCTGATATTCGGAAGGTTGTGAGTTCAAACCCCACGTCAGATTGAGTTGATGTTAACATTCTGGATGCCCACGGTGTGTGCATAAGTCAAACTCTTTAATGTTGACACATCTGATCTAACTCCAGCTCACGTTCATGTTTAAAATGAGCCCTTCTCTACCGGCCGTTATTTTTCTGTTCTGAGTGAAAGAAAATATGATCACTCAAAAATTTCAGAAATACTCAGATTACATTTACTGATTTCACCCAAGCCTCCAAAATATGAAGACAAAAAATCAATAAAATCAAGGCACTCAGCCTACATAGAACTTTTTTCCCCCTTTTTTTAACAAACATGATTATCAGAACCTGTGGCTGTCTAGTGTAGTGGTCATGTCCAGGGGGTGTACTTGTACATCAAGACAGATATCATATTCTATCTAATTGGCTAACATTGAATTCCGAGGTTTGCAGGGTTGCTCCTTTTTGAACAAAGAAAAAGAAAAATAATAAAATCAAGGCACTCAGCCTACATACTGTAGAACCTTTTTTTACTTTCTTTTTTTTAACAAACATGATTACCAGAACTTGTGGCTGACTAGTGTAGTGGTCAGGGCATATGCCTTTCATGCAGAAGGTCGTTGGATTGAATCCCGCCAGGGGTTGATATAAGCATTAAACTGTGAAATTTGTTAGACTTGTACAGTTTGGGTCCTTGAACGATGTCTGTTTATGAAGCCTTCCTAAAAATGCCCCTCCTTGATGCGTATTTTAATATCTGCCATTACTAAAGGTATTTTGCATCATAACCCCTGAACCAAGCATTATAATACAAACTATGTGATGTCTACACCTACTGTACTGTATGTTGTGATGGCCAAGGATTACAATGATGTCATATACCAGCTCAGTGGCCTAGTGGTTTGAGTGTCTGCCCTGAGACTGGGAGAACGGGGATTCAAACCCCGATTGGGTCATACCAAAGACTCTAAAAAATGGGACCCAGTGCCTCCCTTCTTGGCTCTCAGCATCAAGGGTTGGATTGGGGGTAAGTCCCTGCGACATACTAGCGTCAAGTCCAGGGGTGTACTTGTACATCAAGCTGCCTCACGCTACAGAAATAAGAGATAGGCTCCTGCCCTATGGACCTCATGGCAAGTCTTTTGCATACATGTTGTGTAGAGGCCAATTTGTGCTTTTACCTATAACCACCGATTAGTGTAAAACTTTGAATGCACACTTCCCTGAGGCCAAGGAAAAACCTTTGCCCTGCATTTTTCACATCTGCCATTTATAGCGCCACGAGAAGGCCGACTTACAGTATGTAAAACACATTCTTCGATATTACTCCTTCAGATTTTATCAGAAAATCACACAAATCAGTACACAGTATCTCTACAGTGATGTATCTAATTGGCTATTAACACTGAATTCCAAGGTTTGCAGGATTGCTCCTTTTTGAACAAAATGTCTCAAATCATGAACGCAGCCTGAGATTTTGCACACACATTCCCACTAAGCCAAGGAACAGATGCCACCCTTCTCACATTGGCCTGTTATAGCGCCACCAGCGGGTCAACTTTTGCAAAACACATTTTTGGAACAAAATGCCTCAAATCCCGCATGCAGCATCCGATTGCCGTGAAAGGCCCAAGAACGCGTGGTACCCTTTTCACTTTGGCCTATTATAGTCACCAGTAGGCCAAAAAAAACACCTGACCTGTTCGGAAGAACACTGCTTCTAGTTTCTCTTTGATTTCTTCTTGCTTTCCCTTGATGCTTTTTTGCTTTCCTGCTTTTTCTGCCTTGGCCACTTTATCGCTGCTTGCAGCTATATTATTTAATTATTATAGGTTGGCAAGAGCGGATTTTCGCCTGCTGTAATTTGTGCATGAATAGATCCATGGCTGGTGTCGGCATGGAAAGCAAAGGAGCATGGATGGATCTCTTTAAATTTTTTAAATCGCTTCATAATTGCCCGATCTATGAGGAATCAATCTGCTGTTTTGCTTTGCTTCATTTAGATGCGTGATTCGCGATGCGTCGCGCCAAAGAAGAAAAAAAAGCTCTCGAAGCACTGTAGGCTATACATGGCATGTTGACAGCTTTTAGGTCTAAATATGTTTTTTTTTGGGACACACATGTACAGTATGTGCTACAGTGCAAGGACATGCAGCAGCCGGGGGCATACGGGGGGCTGCCATCACCTTGCTGTAGGCTGAATGAATGAATGAATTAATTAATTAATTAAACAGCTATAGTCCTATTCTTTTACATCTCTGTCATTTTTGGTCTAATTTTACAAATGTAAATTTCAAAATAATAAATGAAATGTATTTATTATTACTGTACTCAATATCAAACTAAATCAGGTGGGATATGTTTTATTTCATTTAATTAGGCTACTGGTTCCATCAGATTCCTTTTTTTTTTTTTGGCAGGAGGCCGCCGTGCCTTTCTGTAGCCTATTAATTAATAGGCCACTATACGTCCATTGTTCACTCAACAAGGCCAGCCTATGTCACACTGACACGCTGGCATGAGATGAGAGAGACAAATAGATATGTGGACGTGACAAAAAAAGTATTATATTAATATAGCCTTCTCTCTCAACTAACTGCTCTCTTTGTCAATCAAAATCGCGGAGCTCTGCTCCTGCTTTGAGGCACGGTGGCAGCTGTGAGTGAGTGAGTGAGTGAGCCTTCCTGCTTGAGCGTTCGACCTGCCGGCAGTCGAGGGGGGGGGGGGGGGGTTAGACGGGGGGGGGGGGGGGGGGGGGGGTTAGACGTTCGACGTTGGTCGAATCGCGATTCGTTTTTTAAAAGATCGATTTTAACCGTCCTTCAATTAAATCGATTTAAATCGAGACAGGCCTAATATATATATACGTATATAAATATATATATATATATATATATCTGCTGTCGGGCCGAAACCTCCTTACTCCAAAATGTTCATTTTCGTGAAAATGAGCTCACCGAAGGGCTAACTACTTTCCATTGTTTCAATATTATTTTAATCAACACTCAGATGTAAAGGGTGTTCAATATCCCTGATTTATGCCAAAAAAATTAAAAACCTCAAAAATGGAGTTAAGAGGTTTTGGCCAGACAGTGACGATATACTGGATCTTGATTTGATTTATTTATTATATCCCCATTAGTACAGCAGCTACTCTTCCTGGCTGGGGTCTTATAAACATGTTATCATCGACAACATCAGCTTATTTTACATACATAACATACAATCCATTCAATCCATTCGTCCTTTGATGGGCAAGTGAAGTAGTATCCTACAGTCTTGTTTCTTCCAATTGAGAAATATTGCAAAAAAAATAAGTAATTATAATTTAATTTCAAGGCATTGAAAGCTAATTCATGCCTTAATTTCCTCACACCCAGATTACTGCAACTATTGAGCCCTTAAAGTGACATGCTGCAGAATATTTTTTAAGGCATGGGAACGAGATAATAGTGTCGCAATGATTTATTAACTTGAGCGCACAACTCCCATTCTGGGCTCAGTAAAATTCACAAAGAATTTGGCAGCTAGATTATTGCCTAAAGGGTCACTCCTACCGGGCAAGATAAAGATAAAAAATATCTTTCTCAATTGAAGTGGATGGGAGTGGATTCAATTGAGAATAGTATTTTTTATCTTTATCTTGTCCGGTTGGAATGACCCTAGGACTCTAGGAGGCACGACCATCCTGGCCTCCCAGGCTGAATTGATTTTAAGATTTTATTGACGACTTTTAAAGGCTACCAGTTACATTTTAGATGTGCTGGTCCCGTATGAGCCTGTGTGCATAATGATGTTGATAATGAAATTTGGGCCAGATCGCAGGTGTAGCCGTCTTCGTCTTGGCACCTAGGCTAAAATTGGCCTGACAGTGTGTCGCGAGTTCGAGTGCCCATCCCAATGGCCTGCTACGTGAGTGCGTGTCACCCCAATCTCTCTCTCCCCATTTCCTGTCAGCCTAATATAGCCTACAATCGATACAACCGATAAAACCCCCCAAAATAAAAAAAAGTACAATGAAATGTGTGCAAAGCAGAGTGTTAGTGAAATGAGCAAGTATTCTCTCTTAGAGTCAACTAAAATAAGATTGAAATAATGTACTCACATGCTAGTATATAGGTTGATGCCAATTTCATCTTGACTGACTGATTGACTGAAAGTGAATGAGTCAGAGCTATATGTGGTTTGACATACAGTAGACCCTTCTGCATCTTGTTGGCTGAGGTGACATTTCCTCTTTGGTAATATGCTTACTTAGCACTCACACACGCGCACGCATGCACGCACATCACATGTGACGCGCGGTCTAGCTGCGCACCCGACTGTCCCCTTGTGTTGCGCTGCATGGTTGTGTATTGGCTGAATGCAGCGTGTCGCACCAAATTCTGGACCCTGGGTACTTTAACTATTGAAAAATAGCAGATATACAAGCTCACAGCATGGCACTGAGTGTTGCGCTGCGAGCTTGTAGATCTGCTATCTACTATGAAAAATCTTGAAAAAGTCTTTGAATATTTCAAATCCTCTGTCAGTGTTGCTCAAACTTTTTCATGTGAAGGACCCCCAACAAGATATGTATTTGGTCAAAATATTTTGTTCCAGGGACCCCCCAGAAGCAAAATTTGAGTTACAAATGTTCCCTTAGAAAAAACACATATTCAAAGATTTGCACACATTTTCATGACTTTTCAAAAATAGCAGATCTACAAGCTCGCAAACGCGGCACTCTGTGCTGCGCTGTGAGCTTGTATATCTGCTATTTTTCAGGGGAAATCTCGCTTTTGCGAATGCCCATCATTTCGACCGGAGGGTTATCGACTCACTCCATGGAGGTTAAGGTTAGGGTGAGGGTTAGAGTTGGGTGTCGAGAAGATGAGATGTAGTAACAGTGTCACCCTCCCTAGCTAAAGTATAAAATAATACCAGGCCCCTCCACCTTGGGCCCTAGTAACTGTGCAGGACTGGCGGTGCACAGAATGTGTTCCTATGCGCTTAGACAGCGTGCATTTTTTCTCGGTGTGAAGGCTTGAATGTGTGTGTGTGTGTGTGTGTGTGTGTGTGTGTGCGTGCGTGCGTGCGTGCGTGCGTGCGTGCGTGCGTGCGTGCGTGCGTGCGTGCGTGCGTGCGTACGTGTGTGCATGCATGCGTGAGAGACAGACAGACACACACACACACACACACACACACACACACACACACACACACACACACACACACACACACACACACACACACACATATTTGAACTTGAATGGTATATAAGCCTACTAACAATAATTCATTAGCTCAGGCATACATACAGCTGGTGAGGATGGCAGGAATTCAGGGCTATTATTGGAACTACAATACTAGCAAAATGTTGGTGTAACAGGTTTGGCTACAATTTGTATTAGTTCAACAAACATATAGAACTATAGTCTATACCCACTGAGCACGCCGTCTAAAAGTGGTCTAATAGTGGTATAGATTTGAAAGTTTTTTAGTTGTCTAAACTTAGACTAGACGACTAATAGACTTCTAATAGTCGTCTAAATATAGACCGTCTACATTTAGACGACTATTAGAAGTCTATTAGTCGCCTAGTCTAAGTTTAGACAACTAAAAAACTTTCAAATCTATACCACTATTAGACCACTTTTAGACGGCGTGCTCAGTGGGTAAGGAAGGAAGGTTTAAATTAACATTTCAAACAATGAAAAGACAACCATGTTATTCATTATAAATGTAAATACAAGTATTCCTTTTGAGAATATGATCAACCAGCAGAGCCACAGCGACCTCTACTGACGTTTCCTCTTTTCTTTTCTTAAATAGGTCATATCTTTACACAGATCTTTACCTGCAAAAATCCATGGATGAAATCGAAAGTAGAAAACAACCTGTCATTCCGTTTCAGGACTACTTGAGAGAAGGAGCAGCAGGGGAATCATTACGGTTCACTCTGTCCCATATCTTACATTCGGAGTCAGTGTTAGTACTGTAAACATGTGGATTTATTTACACATTCTCCTGGTGATCAGCTGTTACTACACACACGTGACAGGTAATGTAAAGCCGGCCTATGGTTTATTGCAGGGGTCTTCAACAGGGGGTCCGGGACCCCTAGGGGGTCCTCAGAGTTACTACAGGGGGTCCTCTAAATCGTTGTGTGATAGAAACTTTGTTTCTCCTTTTTTATATTAACCACTTGAACAATAACGTCCACATTCTGATAACTTTAGCCAAAAATAGTAGATCTACAAGCTCACAACGCCTCGCAGCGCAAGCTTGTAGATCGGCTATGTTTGGCAAAGAGGTTTGGTGTAGAGGGGAAAAAGAGCAGACTAAGTACAGAGTGAAAGGTCAAGTTTATTAAGTATTGATGGTCAAAGTGGTTAAATATCTGAAAACACAAATTGACATGAATCCAAAAGACACTGATAATTGTGCTGTGAAACACTGAAACTATATGGAATCTATGAACAGGTTGTGGGGGTCCCTGCTTCATCTCTCTCTCAACTAAGCGGTCCTTGGCCTGAAAACGTTGAAGACCCCTGGTTTATTGTCTCCACCAGGAGAGTAGACCTATATGTATCATACAATTATAATAGGCCTAATGCACCTCTGCACACTGTGAATAACTTTTACAAGTTAATTGTTAGCACTGAAACATGACTGTCAGACCGTCGTAATAATTGGATACTCTCCCGGTGGAGACAATAAACCAGGGGTCTTCAACGTTTTCAGTCCCCCTTTCTACCTGGGGCATGGGGGGTACTATTTTCAAAACGCAAATGCCCCCCGACCAGCATTACAAATTAGGGGAGAGTGGGGTAAATTGAGACACTTTTTATATTTGCTCCCCTCTAGAAAAAATATATATATCAGTAAAAATGTAAGCCTACATATTTCCAATTAATTCGGGATGTTTCCTAACAATGGAAATGATCAGAATGTATTCAAGACAAGGGGCAGTGAAAATATGATCGTTTTAAAAAAGGTGGTCTTGTGTCTCTCTTTACTCCAGTTCAGGGGTAAACTGAGACAGACGAGAGAAATAAAGGGGGTAAAGTGAACCAGGTACATTTGCGGCACATGAGGATTCATAGGGGGTAAAAGTGAGACAATTTTTACATTTGCTTCTCTCTAGGCTAGCGCGTTTCCTAATCTAACAATGGAAATTATCAGATGTCAGATCACTTTACCCCAAAGTATTTGTCTCACTTTACCCCACAGTCACATTTTGGGGAAAAGGACATCCCCTAGCAATTCAGGGTATCTTCAGCTCGCATCTATCACATGGAGTTGTTTATATGGTGTAAGTTTTTCTACCTGAATCAATTTGCTTTGACACAACAGCTGAATAAGTTGACAGCTAGAAATTGTACTTGCAAAAAAAAAAAGAAAAAAAAATAGAAAACATTTTTGTGGGGGGTAAAAAGCATGTTTACCACAGTACCATGAGGTCCTCTCCTTCATGGCAAGGCTGCATGACCACAAATGTGTTCCATTGCCTAGATACAGGGAGTGTCTCACTTTACCCAGTGTCTCACATTACCTCCCCTTATATGTTAGATTTTGATGTTTGATGCTTGATTGGCTTGATACATTTATGGATCAGGGAGGGGCTGCTAAAGTTTAGTAGGCCCACCTACAATGAGTGGATAAATAATTAACCTGTTTGGTGCCAACCCTGAGTTTCCCAAGTTTATATAGGTACCCTACGTGTGCCAACACTGAGTTTTCCGAGTTTGAACCGAGAAAAAAAAAGAAAAAAAAAATGTATTAGGCATGATCGCGATCGCTAAATTGCATGTTTAACCCCCATAACAAACTAGCCTGGCGTTGCTCATACTAATTCCTCACTGCGTGTTGGATATTAGTCTGGACCTGGGAGCAGAATTTTCATTTCCAAGGGGTGGTTTAAAAAAAAATCAAGGTGACTTGCTCTCAATTGCTTCCTCTGAACTTCAAAGGGGTTGTGAGCTGTGGTAATTGATTGAGCCATACAAGTTCAATAGCTCGTTCGTTCAATGAAAGCATCAAAGACTAGGGACTGTTTGAAGTCTGTAATAGAGTGGAGGGGGGAATATGTTTGATTACACACAGACTCGCCTGATTGGCTGAATGGTTTTGAACCAGGCCACCACCCACCACGTGCCCCAAGCCTACAGCCCTGATTGGCTCGCCCTTTCTGAGGGCTAGTGGAAAAAGATTATTAAATGTGAAGGGCCAGACCACAACACCACCACTACCGCCAGGGGGTGGTGTTGTGCAGTCTGGTTTATTAACCAGGCTAATAACAAACCCCATCTTTCAAACATGGCAGCCATGTTTGTTTAAATAATGTTAAAACATAATGGCTGATATCTCATGAATGCCTGAACGGTTTTCCAAGCGGATTTTTTTGTTTGAAAGCTGTGAACAGCATGCACACACGTGGTGCATGATCTAGGCAGGGGAGTGCATGATCCGTGCACTATGAATTACATGGAAGTCTATGGAGACCATGGCATCTTGGACCTTCAAAGAGATTTAATTGATAGCAACAAAAGTTTAAGTAGGACTATAGCCTTAAGCTTGGATCAAGACTTTATCGAGTCTGCCTTTTCTTTCCTTTTCTTTTTTTTAAGTAAAACTCAAGACTTGAAATCAAAATCGCTATAGGTGCTAAAACGATAGAACGAAGAAATGAAAACATTTTAGCACACACCTTTTCTTTTCTTTAATTACAATCTAAAATATGAGCCCTTGTTGTAAAAAAAACAAAGTTGTCCTTTAACTATTGACTTATTATCTTTGCATTATTTGAATTAGCGGTCTATAATGAGATGACAATGCTGTTACTATATAGATCTCATGCCCATAATAACAGGGCTCAGAGCAGCACCCATGGTGCTCATTTTGTAGGCGGAGGAGAAATTCTGGTGCCAAGAATGCACCAGCTCCCGTGTATTTTTTTTACTATAAGCAAATTTTTCTTCTCTTTCTTGTTGACAGGGAAGTGGTAGACTTTAGTCGTTATTTTTGTCTCGGATCTGTTGAAATAGCGAGGGACACAGCACTGCCCATATAATAAATCTTCTTTGCACCTGACTACAAAACTATGTCACGGCTTAAGAAGCCCTCTCGCTTGGGTTTCTGTTTCTGTTAAAATATTGATCAAAATGTCCCTCGCAAGCTGTCATGATGACCCCTGTGTAGCGGGGAAAATAAGCCACCACTTTGTAGGGGTAAAATATTACTCATACTTTGAATGTTTTGAGAACGGAAAGATCTAGGTCCCCGCCCCAATACAATTGATCTCATAACCTACGTGTGTAGATACCGTATGTGAATACCTATCTGTGTGTGCAGTGTTGTCAATAATGAAAACGAGATATATGTAATGTGGGCTCCAGAACCTCTCTGGGTCATGGTGAATACCTGGAGTCAGTGGTGTCAGTTCAGAAAAAGCTAAGGTATGGCAACATGACTGGTCGCGCGCGTGCAAGACACCATGTATCATGCCTGGTGCAAGACACCAGGCATGATACATTTATTTTAAGGCATGATACATTTATTTTACTTTTTATTTTTCCCCCGTCTATGGTTTCTTGGGCTGGATATGGCAGCCTGAAATGGTTGTTCAAGTGCATTGCACCTGTGCAGCTGACCTGCAGAACCTGGGAATATACCATTTTGTCAAAATGGGGAGAATAAAAGTGTGGAGAATATAATTATAATACCTTGTTAAAGTGACCATTTTGTAGTTATTTTGCTGTAATTTGACAACACAATAACCAGCACAGATAGACAAAGAGACATTCATGGATTTATATTTAAAAGGAACTTGACTTTTAACTTTAAAAGTAACCCTGGACCCAGGGTATGGCAGCTGCATACCCCTGCCATACCCAATTGACGCCCCTGCCTGGAGTGTGTATCTGTGCAATTAGCCTCTTAACTCAAACTAAGTCCAGCACAGGTCCCCTCCCTTTCTAAATCTAACAGGATAGGTGAGACGCCCCTACTCCAAAGTAAGTGCCCAACCAACCATATCAACATGAACTGAAGTGATAAAAATGTATTTATTTACTAACTAGGATCACTCTTTTTAAATGTTTCAAAAAAGTTGAATGAATTGTAATTAGTTTCCCAACAGTGTTATTAAAATAAAATAAAAACAATTGAAATGTCACCCTTTTCTTCACTCCTATTCTAACCCTATTCTAATAAACCCAGAGTGTATTGTTCCACTTCAAAAACACAAAATTAATTACTGTAATTCACTTTCAAATATTTCAAATCAATGTTCAAATTCCAATGACACAATCGGAGAATATTCAAACTTTCCTTATTTCCTCTTATTACATTTCCTCTTATTTAATTAGCTAATCCACGAGCACAAAAAAAAGAGAGCACACAAAATTGAGTTCTGAAAAAAAGGTCAACAATAGTCCAAAAAATATGGACCTGGGAGTACCGATAGGGGAGGTCTTTGCCTGGGTGACACCAGAAACCCAAAGGTTATCACAGTATTGCTTTTTTCCCCTTCTTTTTTAATGGCAACCTTCACCATTTCTGTCTCCATACTGCTGACTGCTGTAACTATGAAAATTAAAAATAAAATCTATATCAAATAAGGAAGGAAGCTGCTTATTCTCCCTTCGTACCTCCCTACCTTCGTACCTCTCCCTTCCTACCCACCACACACAATGACGTTTTTTGTTGTTGTTGTTCTAGTGTTGTGTTGTGTTATTTGAAATAAGATGAATAAAACACAATAACCTTTAGCGTTAGTGATATTTAGCACAATTATTTTCAGGGTGACAGTATAGACTAGAGACTGCTGGCTTTGAAGAGAGTGTTACTTGAGGACAGGAGGAGATCAGGTTCAACCAGCTAAACTAGTTTTATTTTTGGCAAGGAAGCTAATAGTTGTGGTTTTCAAGGACAGGTATTCTGTTGATGAGAAAGGCTTGGAACATTATTGTGATTCCATTCTAGTTAAGTAATGGAACATCGTAGGAAGAAACTTGAACACTGATTAAAATGACAGTCATGGCATGGAATGCAATGTCACAACTACTTTCATGAATATCCTGATGCAACACAACAGTATCATGCTAAGAAAATCATTCAAAAACGACCTATATATCGATAGATAGATAGGTCGATATATAGATAAGGGTACTCCCTTATCTATATATCGATAGATAGATAGGTCGATATATAGATAAGGGTACTCCCCCAACATGATAGACCTAATTAAAGGATGTACCAAACTTTTCTCAATTGATTCCTATGTATTTTTCCCTGTATAATCTGCAAAGTATGTTGTTGTATTGTGCATAATTAATGAGATAATTAGCATATTTGACTAAATCAGAGCCTCTGTTCACCTCTTCATCCAGGACTTTGTGTCAGGTGAGTGGATTTTACTGTGGGCAGTAGAACCACTCAGGTGGAGGCTGGTAGCATTCTGGACACTTTATAGTGGCTTCTGAGACTTCCCAGCACAACACACAAGCACGCACGCACAAACGCACACAGGCAGGCAGGCAGGCAGGCAGGACCACTTTTTTTTTTAAACAATCATATTTTCACTGCCTTTTGTCTTGAATACATTCTTCTGATAACTTCCATTGTTAGGAAACATCCCAAATTACTGGGAAATGTGTACATTTTTACTGATATATATTTTAGTTCACCTAGACGGGGAGCAAATGTAAGAAGTGTCTCAGTTTACCCCACTCTCCCCTATACACTGTAGCAGCAATCATCCACTACTGTACTTCAAGTTCAGTGAAACAAATGAACATACAGTACCTCTGTCCCAGGGAGAACAACTGTATCAGTGTGCTTACAGTAGATGAACCGGGGTAGATGAGATGAGTCACAAGGAGAGTGTAGTCTGGTTGGCAGGGAGACACTTTTGTTCAATTTCCCAGCGAATTCCTCAAGACAGCTGTCTGCCTGTCAATCATGGTCACCATCGCGCCTCGCCTGACGTGAAGACCTCACTGCTCACTCACTCTATAACTCATGCCTGGTCCGCAACGAACTCCTGTCCATTCACCTCCTCGCGAGGCCAATATCTCTGTCTCAGATACATTAACGTTCTGAAAATAATACCCGAAACATCTTCCAACTGTATTACTCCTGTGTGCAATAACAGCCGCATCGCTTCAAACACTTTACTGAATTGAAGGCTGATAAACGTAAATCAGTTCCCAGATCAGTTTCCTTCTTCCCGAACACTCACAAAAACAGTTTCTTGCCGTCTCTGGGATGCGAGCAGCACACTCCAATAAAACACACGGCGACGAAAATATAAACTCAGCACAAAAAGAAAGGAAACTTGACTTTGGTCCATTATATCTCCCCTTTAATAATACCAATGTATTGTGTTTTATATAATTTTTATCGTTGGTTTGTCAGCTTTACAACGAGGTACAGTTTGTAAACATCGGGCATTCGTGGAATGAGCACCACAGCCAAACGTTTGTGTAGCGCTAGCCCTGAAACTTGACGGTCGTTGATAATCTGAGATTATCAACGACCGTCATGTTTCAGGGCTAGTGTAGCGCCAACCCAAAATTTGCCAACATTCGGTCCATTATATCCCCCATTTCATTATGCCAAATGGTATTGTGTTTGATATCATTGTTATCGTTGATTTCTTTTGGTGTTCACCTTTGTTGCTTGGAGCATTGAATGATTGTACTCTCCCAGAGTAATAAGGGAAAGAAAAAAAAAGCACATATTGGGTATTGGCCATTTTTACACACAGTGTTAAGCTCAGTGTCAGGGAAGCTCAAAACGAGAGTAAATGCCAGCAGAACAGTATTGCAAGCCATTTTGGCCAAATTTTGGTCGGCGCTACCCACACGTTTGGCTGTGTAGCTCATGCCTCGAAGGCCCAATGCTTACAAGCTGTACCTTGTTGTAAAGGTGACGAAACAACGATGAAAATTACATAAAACACAATACAATTTGGTATTATTAAAGGGGAGATATAATGCACCGAATTCAAGTTTCCTTTCTTTTTGTGCTGAGTTTATTTTTATAACCTGCAGCACTCGCCAGTAAAGCGCATTCGCAGTCTGTCCTTATCCAGCTTAACCCCTCGTCGTCTGGACACTGTCTCACTTTTCCAAAGGTATCTCACTGTAGACAGCAAATTAATGGCATACTTCAACGCAGATAAAACGTGGTGGTTCTCTATTTCTCCCTCCTTTTCTCTTCCTGTTTCTACGTCTCAACGCACCTCCTCCGCTCACCTATCCAACACCTGACAGGTTGGTTTGATCGACATTGCACTGCCCCCCAGGACAATGCAAGTTTTCAGAATAAAAGCTTCTAAGAATACTTGTCTTGTATACCTTACACCTGCCACTGGCTAGTACCCATTCTTCTCCCCACCAAAGTGCCAACTCTTCCGGGTGCACACATTTCCCTAGTGTCCAGCTTTCCTGTATTCAGTTCAGTCCAAGTGTTTCGGCCCAGTGGTTCAGAGAAAGAATGGTGCGCAGAAATACCTGGAACCCACCGCCACCTCATACACACAAACAGCAAGAAACACAATGTTTAATGTTGCACCAATATGAGATGGTGTATGTTAGATAGAGGCTACAAACTAATGTGATCTGTATTAACGTCCCTTGAAATATAAAATTGCCCTATAAAAGACGTGTCCCTTATTGGTCTGATAAGGACAGGGCACACTTTGTTTCAAAAAGGTTGTAGCCACTTAAACTAGACTTACTTTGTAAACTTGGCCTGAGTTGTCTCTAGTTGGACTGTTATTTTCTATCTACACCATACTGTATCTCTTTGCCAAAAATAGCCGACCTATATGCTTACGAGTGATTAATGTGCGATGTTCTTAATTTTTTGAATTAAGAGCTTTCTTTCATTTTAAAAAGAAAGAAAGCTCACCCACCCATCGATGTTGGCCCCCAAAAAATTATAATGATGATTGGGAACAATATACTTGATTGTATTTCGTTTTATTTTGGTAAAATGATTTACAAGTAAAAATGGAAAATGTAATGATAATTTGGAGGGGGGGGTGTTAGTTTATATTTGGAAATGTGTTTTTGGGATGAAGTGCAGCTGGGAACTCAATGCATTGTATTAGCCTATTAATTATTGTTCATTGCTGCTGCCGCCCGGCCTCACACCCGTTTTAACCCCAAAATACCCTAATAATTTACAGAAAAGAAAGAAAAAAAAAAACACAAAAAAAAGCCTATTTCTCTGTTCTGGCTGCGCCACTGAATCACACTACTTTGGTCGGTAACGAGGAATATAACGGCACTGCTCCTCCAAATTCACATTACAATTACTAGTCAAACTCTTTAGTCATTACTTGCGTTACAAGGCTGCAAGTCTGCCATGGAGCCTGCTGCCTGTCATTGCAACAACAAACACTCTCCAACAATAAACACAACACCAGACATGTGTCTACTGTCTAGCGCTCCGTCACTCCCTTTCTCTCTCTCTCTCCCTATCTCTCTCCCACACAGTCACACATAGTCTCTGCCGGCGCTCTTCCCCCACACACACATACACACACACACGCGCGCACACGCACACCACAGACCACATGCACACTCTCAACAAGCTCATTCAAGCATTCTTTCCAAGTAGAACAACCTTTTTCTGCAATTTTTACAATGTATTACTTTTTTGAGTAACAGACCCCAACTCTGACTATACTACAAGTAAACTGCATATATCTGAATAACATGACACATTTTATATTATCGCCACACTAAACCTGCATTATTTTGTTTTAAGGTCAACACCAGGTGATCGGGTCCTCTCAGGAGGTGCTGGTCAAAGTGGGCGATGACGTGACCCTTCCTTGTCACATTGAACCACCTGTTGACATGGAGAGGAAGACAGTGGAGTGGTCCAGACCCGACCTGAAGCCGGCGTTCGTGCACGTTCTCCAAGATGGACGTGTCCAGTATCGCCAGAGCAACCCAATGTACAAGCAGAGGACACTCCTGTTTGCTGAGAAGCTTTCTCAGGGTAACATCTCACTGAAGCTGTCCAGGGCGAGGCTCTCAGACGAGGGGACGTACAAGTGTTTTGCTCCAACCCTGAAGAGCAACAGTTTGATCCAGCTCCGAGTTGGTAAGGTTTAGTGGTCAAATCAGTACAACTCATCTCTGTTGTCATGTCATCATAGTTCAGACGTTTCGGGCAGTATTTTGATGGGATCGTGCTATTTACGAGAAAAAAAAGAAGGACATTTGGCACACAGAACATGCCATATGGAACATTTTTGGCTATAGAGACATCGCAGATTTGCCTTGGGAAACTTGTGGGAGCCAATCAAAGTCAGGGTCTCATAGACTTTAGCATGTGAGGGGTCAAACTAGGTTTTTTTTCGTGATTCTGAATCCAATGCAAGTATTTGTTTTGCACGAAAAACATTCCTTGGGCTAAAAACGGCCCCCATAAAACTATTTTTTTTGTGATGAGTCATCACTTTTCACAGTTTTGTGGGGGCTGTTTTTCGGAAAGGAATGTTTTTCGTGCAAAAAAAATGCTTGCATTGGATTCAGAATCACAAAATCCCTTAGTTAGATATATACAGTAGATATAGAGATAGAGAGAGGGGGATGATTGATTGATTGATTGATTGATTAATTGATTGGTTGGTTGGTTGGTTGGTTGATTGATTGGTTGATTGATTGATTAATTTATTTTTTGATTGATTGATTGATTGATTGATTGAATTGATTGATTGTGTTCATTTGTTTTTGCAGGGGCTGTGTCTCAGCCAGTGATTGAGCAGTTAAATGGACCAAAAGACGAAGGCTTATCTATGACATGTGATTCTGGGTGCTGGTATCCACAACCTGAGTTGTCTTGGCTGGACAGTGAGGGAAACAACATCACTGCCCAATCCTCCATGACAGTCAGTGCTTCTCAACACTGTTATGTTGTCCAGAGCAATGTGACGGTGATGGGAGCAGGCCGTGTGACCTGCAGAGTTCACCTCCCACGCTTCAACCATAGTGTTACTGTTGAGACACACAGTGGCATCGCAGGTATGTTGAACATTCCCATCACTCTTTAACACCTCTAAAACGCACCTCTGTCAACAGCTCTGTCTGTAATGTATGCGTCACTAGGCATTGTTAGCTTGTAAATCTGTTAGGCATGCAACACAAATATTTATTTCGCCCAGAGTCGGAGCGCACTGCATGCGTGTTGTTATTGTTGTTGTTGACAGTCTGGACAAAAACAATAAGCTATTATCAACACCTCCCTTGGCCCGCTGACATGCAAACCACATGTCAAAAATGTGGGTGTACTATTATACTCTGCCCTTAAATTTGATAAACAAATCAATACTGTTGTCAAAGTAGCCTTCTTCCAGTTACAACTAAGACAGGGCGGCAAAAGTAAATCCTTTTATCAACCCTGACCTGGAAAGAGTCATCCATGCCCGCATGTCCTCCCGTCTAGATTATTGCTTAGGCCTATATACGCAGTGCTTTCCAGTTTCTGTTTTCTTGGAGTTGCATGCTTCTTTATTCTGTTTTCTTTGTGTGTTTTTAACCCTGATGTCTTGTGTATACAAATGGCATGCGGTACAATAGCCTGGGTTCCAGCCCTCAACACCACCCCCTGGTGGTGGTGAAGTGTGTGAAAGAGGCTGGCAATGCCAGGCTAAGGGGCTCTTAAGTCTGACATCATTTTGTAGGCGGAACTTTAGGTGCCAAAAGGCACCAGCGCCCGTAAATCTTTTTACTATAAGCAAATTTTTCTTCTCTTTCTTGTTGACAGTAAAGTGGTAGAATTATACTTTAGTTGTTATTTTTGTCTCTGATCTGTTGAAACAGCGAGGGACACAGCACTGCCCATATTGAAAATAAATCTGCTTGGGGGTCTGACTACAAAATGATGTCACGGCTTAAGAGCCCCAATGCTGTACAGCACTTTGGTCGGCTTGACTTGACTTGATATTAGGATAGGATATACCTCTATTGACGGGATCAACATCATCATCATCATCATCATCTTGTTCATCAAAAAACTAAAATAATGTTCTGTAATGTGTATGCCATTTTATTTTTGTTAAAATGGATTACATCACAAATTGGTATTGAACAAATGTAATTCAGGAACTGTTATTAACTTCAAGGGATTGTACCGCTACAGCATTGAACATTTTTGAGCGATACCCATGCTGCAGGTTTGTGTTCAGTTCATTATTATCAGTGTATCATTACTGTAGCAATCACTACCTACACATGGCTGTTAATGGAGACCAGGCAGGAATCAAACCTGTGCCTCCAACCAGTTTAACACTACTGTTCAGTTGCTTCATTTTGATGTTGACAACAGCTGTGTCATGGCTTTATGTCTTTCAGAGCCTCACACAGAGGAGCGTGGATCAACTGTAGGTTGGACTGTATTGTGGATTCTTATGACAATATCTATGGTGATCTTGGTGGCAGCAACGGTGGGATATTTCATCAGGAGAAAGAAGCAGACTGGTCAGTCTTGAACTGATTTATTAACTAATTTATAATGTTCATCATATTTGATATATCCATCCTACTATATTTCTGTAGCACATTTTTGGACACTGCTCCTACAAATGTTGCCCTACAATCACGCAAATCGGTACCACTAGGCCAGTTCTTTCAAACACATTGTTTGACACTGCTTCTACAGATTTTGCCCTAAAATCACGCAAAGCGGTACACAGTATGTCTACACTCATGTCATCAACATGGATCTGTCCCATTTCGCGCCACCATTGGGCCGATTTTTTCAAACACTACACACAGTATATTTGTATTGTGTTGTTGATGATGTGTGTGTGTTCATCCTCTTCTTTTATATCCTCACCAGGTAAAATCAACAAAGCAGGTAAGTGTGTGTGTGTGTGTGTGTGTGTGTGTGTGTGTGTGTGTGTGTGTGTGTGTGTGTGTGTGTGTGTGTGTGTGTGTGTGTGTGTGTGTGTGTGTGCATGCTTTTTAGAACCTCTGGGGCCGGTTGCATCACCTCACACTAAGTTAAAACTTAGATCTGCTATTTTCAAAAGATTCGGGCGCTATTATGTCATTTTATGCGACTATACATTATTTCAAGAACAGTCTCTAAGCATTACTGGTTAAGTTATGCCATAAACAGTCGTGGTGCAACACAAGTTAGTAACTCAGATAGTTACAAACTAACTAGTAGGCTAGTTACTAAGCCTCTAGTGAGGACTTAAGGCTACTCCCTAACTTAGGGCAGAACTTACGTTCTGGTGGTGCAACCTGATAATGGAGTACAATGTTAAATGCAATTTCAAGTCCAAGTAAGTACTCATTCTTTATCTTATAGTACTCATGGAATGCCTTTCTCAACCACTCTCCTTTTCTCATGCAAACAGCACAGTTTGTGAAGCAGCACAGGGCAGAGTTGATTCTAAAGGTTGATTCTAAAGGAGTCATTGGCATACTAGACAGTCTGGAAACCAGAAGGGTGACCCGGCTGGTTCCCAGACTGTCTGAACTCTGTGCTGGGATTATGGAGGAGAAGACCAGCATGGACCAGATGATGCGTCTGTATAGAGAAATACTACAACCAGGAGGAGACGAAGTCAAAGCAGCATTTTATGATGCTCTCAAAGAACACAAACCTGACCTGTTTAAATCACTTGGTAAGATCATTTACTAAGATCAGTATAGTACTACTAAATTAGACTTTTCAGAACAGATATCACTTACATTTAAAATAACAATATTCAGCACACACAAAAAGTAATTTGTGACTGTGGAATTCTTAACCTTTTTCCCTCACTGTAAATTCATTCTTTTATTTCCTTTTTAGACATTTTTCTTCGATTTCTCATTTTGTTATTTTGTCTTCCAGGTCTTCCTCCCCAAGAAGTGACCACACGACCCGAGGATGTGTGCGGTAACTAACGTGTTCAAATAGATGTAGTGGAGTAAAAGTACAATATTTGTATTCGAGATGTAATGGAGTAGAAGTACAAGTATTGGAAATTGGAAATGCTCAAGTAAAGTACAAATACCTCAAAAGTGTACAGAAGTACAGTTAAGTAATAGTACTTACGTACTTTACACCACTGGACAAGGGTGAAGGGTGGGTAGCCACGTCCCTCCTATAGCATACCCTACTTTAAGTTCAACACAAATGGAGAACATAATATTTTTGGTACCAACAGGGGAGAAAACAGCAAAACCATTCGTAGGAACTTCTTCTTGTTTTTTGTTTTTTTTTAGTTTTTTTTCATCTTAATTTTGCAGAACTATGCCCCTGGTATATACACATTCAATCTTATCTTATTCCAGATAATATAAATCTACTAGTTATACAGTATTACGAATATTTGTTTGAGGATGTACTGTAGAGATGCAGAGAGCTTAATTCTCTGTACTGCATTTATTTCGACCACCCTCTTTTTCTCTTCCCAACAGCACAATTTGTGAAAAAGAACAGGGCAGAGTTGATTCTACACGTTTCCAGAGTCATGGCTATACGAGACAGTCTACAAACCATACTGGTCAAAAATGGCTTCTTTACCAAGATTGAAGCCGAGAAGACAAGACCGAACCAAATGAGAATGCTGTATACAGCGATGGAAGGCAACATGGCATCATTTTACAAAGCCCTTAAACAACATGAACCCCACCTGTTGGAGTGGCTTGGTAAGATCACATGTATTGCATTATTATATGCCAATGTTTACGATTGTTGACCATGTTAACAATACAATATACATACATATTATACATATAATTGTGACCGAAGGTCGCATATACTCTGAAGAACCGTGTCGCTTGAGTGACCTTCCTTCCGTATCCTCTGTGATGTCAGTGTGATGTCAGCGAGTTGTGACATCACTTCCTGTACAGGGCGGCTACACGAAATGTGGATAACACTATATATGGAGATAGTCCAGTCCATCATGTCATATGGGACTACCGTCATAGAAAGTAGCCATTGTTAGGCCGGAGTCAATGGCTGTCTGTCTGTCTGTCTGACTGTCTGTACAGGAAGTGATGTCACATGACATACTTTTTATATATATGTAAATATGGGGGCGTCTGTGTTAAGAACGTTTCGTTGTCAAGCTCAACGTTGGGCATTTGGAGGTGGCAATGGGGCGGCCAGATAAAGTTATTAGGCCTGGATCCAACTTTAAGTCGATGTATCAAACCGGTACTCTAAACGTACTTAGAATTTAACATATTTTCTAAAGTAAATATGGGGGCGGCTGTGTTAAGAACGTTTCGTTGTCAAGCTCAATGTTGGGCATTTGGACCTATACATGGAGAAATGGAGCGAATCTGTTTGGCCTAAACATGGAGATGTGGATAACACTATATATGGAGATAGTCTAGTCCAATATGTCATATGGGACTACCGTCATAGACAGTAGCCATTGTTAATCCGGAGTCAATGGCTGACTGTCTGTACAGGAAGTGATGTCACATGACATACTTTTTATGCCCATATATGAGTCCTAACATGGAGATGTGGATAACACTATATATGGAGATAGTCTAGTCCAATATGTCATATGGAACTACCGTCATAGACAGTAGCCATTGTTAGGTCGGAGTCAATGGCTGTCTGTCTGTCTGTCTGTCTGACTGTCTGTACAGTTTACAGTTTACAGTTTAGGCATTTAGCAGACGCTTTTAATCCAAAGCGACTTACAATAAGCAGATACAACATCACAATAATAAACAAGATAATATGTCAGTACATTAACAGCAATATAACAATGTAAATGGATATCTATCTAGAGAAAACACAATATAATCAAAGTTCTAAAGAAACCTAAAAAACAAAAAACAAATGCTGACTAGCTTCATGTATGGTCATTGATTTTACTGTAGTGCTAAGGGTTTAGGTGGAGTCTGAAAAGGTGAGTCTTCAGTCCACGGCGAAAGGTAGCGAGCGAGTCCGTTGTTCTAGAGAGTCTGTAGCTTTGAAGGTCAGCATCAGTGTTTTGTATTCCATGCGGGCCGCAACCGGGAGCCAGTGGAGGCTGCGGAGAAGGGGAGAGACATGTACAGGAAGTGATGTCACATGACATACTTTTTATGCCCATATATGAGTCCTTCTGTACCACATCTCCATGTTTAGGCAAACTCCACACAGAAAGGCCCTATCGCCAACCCAACCTAGGGTGTGAGCGATAGGGCCTTTCTGTGTGGAGTTTGCATGTCTCTATATAGTCTCCCCGTGTCTCCTAGGGTTGATACCCTCACAAAAACATGAACAAACTCCCCCCAGAATGACAACAACTAGAATCGTCAGAGAAACGCTGTGGTTGGCCAGATGGTCAAGAATTGGCGCGACCTCGCCCTTTAGGGCGAGGTTGCATGTCACCCTGAGGTCGCATTCCACCCTCAGGTGTCTTACTAAAATACATTTAGTCAAGAGTTTAGGTTTGTGTAATAAGCTTGGGATGGTACCTATTTTTTCATACCTTCAAACAGCAGGCTACCTTCTGACATGTATACGGTATATAATGGTATAAAACAAACAGTATGTAAAACAAAATATTTTCTATCAATTACACACCTCATGAAGCCTTGTATCCATGGAGATGTTTTTGTTGTCACATTCCCAATTTTGATTATTATTACATTAATCACTTCAGCCCTATACATTTCAGCCTTTCGTACAGCCGATCTACAAGCTCACAATGTGTAGCTATGCGACACATTGTGAGCTTGTAGATCTGCTATTTTCAAAACATTTGTGTATTTTTATATTTTATATTCAATTCAATCTCTATTTCAGACCCAGGGAGATCCATATCACAATTATACACAACACAATAAAATAACGTTACGATACTTTTACATGAGTTGTTGCAAGCACTAAGTGGACAGCAATACAACTTTGACTGCTTCAAACTCAGAATAATGATAATAGTTACGCACGAAGACGGGGCTGTTTGTAGCAGCATGCAGACACATTGCGGCACATATGAAATACAACTGATACAGCGAGGGGTATTGTGATTAGACATTAGAGGTTAGGTTTAGGGGTTTGCGTTGGAGTTATTTTAAACACAGTATTTTAGTTTTCATTTTTATTTAGAGCTTATTTACAGTTGCAGTGTGGATAGCTGTTGTGAAGAGTCTTTAAAGTTTATGCATCCGTGTTGCATGTTTCATCTTCAAATGCTTGTGCAATGTTGTTAATTTGTGGTAGGGCAACTAGCCAGCTTTACTCACAAGTGCCCTCTCCTTTGAAAGTCTTTGACATAATTACTCATAATGATACAATTTTGTTGACTGTTCAATGCACAACTGTATCTAATATAACCGGTCCGGCAGTCTCGGTCGGACATTTCAACTGCCGAGTTATAATACATCGCGACAACTTTGCAGCAACAACAACTGTCTTCTTCCGGTCTTACTAATTTTTCACTTTGTTTTTTCTTATATGTCATATAACCACCTCATGACAGAAAATCCACCGAAAAAGGTAAGAGTTGTCACAGGTAGGTGCTTATTACAATTTGGCAATTGGCACATGGGTGAAAAATTGGTTACAAATTGTAGGATAAAACAAATTATAAAAAAGATAAATCCCACTGGAAACTTGCATTGCATTGTCAATTTGACCATGCAATCAATCAATCAATCAATCAATCAATCAATCAATCAATCAATAGGTATGATATGAATGAAATAACATGACTGTGATCAACAGGATGCTCAGGATGCTGGTGACTTGACTCCAGAAAAAAAAGGTGAGCTTTTTCTGTCCATAGACGTAAAAAGGTAGAAGCCTTTTCCGGCTCTGGGGCGTCTGTATCATGGGCGGGAGGGCGAGCTTCCGCGTAACCCAGGGTGAGTTCGTAGGTATAGGAACTGAGGGCACTGGTGTGCCCTCTGGTCATTTGTTTATTCGAAAAGACCCACCCCCACCAGATTCTGATTGGCCTATCTAGATCACGTTGGGCCTACCAAACTTCGGTTACTGTGCCGTCCCGCCTGCGATACAGCATACAGGTCGCTCCAATGTACTGCAGCGGCGAATGAGGTATCTAGGTTTTTATATCCACTAGACTGGTGCCCGTTGGCAGAATATTCACCATTATCCACCAGTCGTACAATACGCGTTGTATCCGTCTGTCTGTCTGTCTGACTGTCTGTGTCCAGTTCATGCCCATACATTAGGCCTGTATGGATCTCTTATCTCTGTCTGTCTGGCTCTCTTTTATGCCCATATATGGTGTTCCGTGTCCATGCCAGTCTGTGACATCAGAGTACAGACAGACATCAGACGGACTGACAGACATTCAGTAAATTAATAGTTAGGTTGGTTCAATTCTTGAGTTAACTAGTGAAGTTGTTGGCTGGTGTTCCTTTTTTACCTCTTTTTTTCTACTTTTTTGACGGCGATGTATATCGGCATTCCCCCAATATATTAATATCCTCTCACTCTCACAGCCTATGGAATCAGAACAGACTCATAATTAGACTATCTGTATCCGTGAAAACAGATTGGTACTCGTAGAGCCAATTCGTAACTCAATTTTTAACAACATTTTTGTGTCAACTTACAGATTTTAGAAGGAGATTTATGTGTGACTCTCCACTGATTTGTGTGAGTAATTATGATACGTGCAAAACATTTAGTGTTTATTTCCCCCCCTGTCCTTCGGATACGTGTATCTTTTTTACGGTTTTATAGGAAATGTAAATCCATCTCAGGGAAACTAAACATGCAGACTTTAGCAAATGTAGAATTATATAAAAAAATAGCACCTGTGCAAAGTGAGCGGTGCAACCACGACGGCAGATGTCCTTGTATGTGGTTAATGAGGAGGGGGAGTATGACAAACTATGACATCACTGTCAATATATTTATATATGTAGACAGATTTCATTCTTTAAGCGTGCTACAGCAGCCAAGTGGAAGATCTGATGATGGAACTACTGAATACTTTGAAGACAAAACCATTCAAAAACCAAAGAGGCAAGAGAGCATAGTGAAGGACTTTAATGCAACACGATGTAGAACAGTTTGCCTGTCTTAGAAACAGTTTAACTAAGCCAGGAAATAACCAAGAACCTAAGGACCTAATCAAGAGGGACAGCAGACATCACTCTCTCTTTCTCAGAACAGGAGAACTGCACAGGACCATAGGACATAATCATATTAGGTTTTGATCCTACAAAACTTAATATCACATCTACATCGAGGTCCTTGTCGTCAAGGTATGGGACGACCGTTTAACCAAGCAAGAAAAGAACCAAGGACTTAAGGACCCAATCAAGAGGGACAGCGGACATCACTATCTCTCAGAACAGGAGAACTGCACAGGACCATAGGACATGATCATAGGTTTTGATCCTACAAAACTTAATATCGCATCTACAGACGTTATAAGAGGTTTGGAAATCTGAACTGGTTTGATTAGCACAAACCAATCAAAGGCTGTTTATTTGTATTTTAAGCTTGTCTTAACTGTCATCTATAACCTGTGAAAGTAACCACAGTCTGTCTAAAATGTGGTTACTATCTCAAGTTATGGGTAATATTCATCTCATACAATTTTGAAATTCTAATTCAAATTGTCTCTTCTATTTGGCCAATTCATAATATCATGTCAACATTTCACGGACTGAATCCTCCCGGAAGGATGGTAGGAGCCATGCTAGTGGGCCTAAGGGCAATCAAATGACGAGTCCGTCCAGAGGACGGAACCATCTCTGGACAGAACCAGCTCTGCCACCAGAGCCTGTTGGTCCTTGTCGTCAGTTAGGCGACCAGGTCACAATGACCATATGTTTGGCCAATTCAAAACATCATGTAAAATTTCACGGAGCAATCAAAGGCCACGACCGGTAGATATTTTTTGGCTAAAGACAGACAGGCAAACCAATCAGAGGCCTCCGTTTTTTTGCTAAACACATTCTTTGATTGGTCTGTGCCTCTGTGTCTATGACACCATGGACAAAAAAGCGTTTGGTCGGTACTAATCTTTTGGCTAAACATCATGGCAAACCAATCGAAAGCCTCTGTGTCTATGACAAATCAACAAAATCGAAGCGTTTGATTGGTCTGGCTAACTCATGACATCATCATAAATTACATCATCATTAGGGTAACACGAAGCGGAGCCTAGGAGCGCTTTGCACCGCTCAAAAAGGTGACCTATGGAATAACGTTAACCCAGGAGGAGCTGTATAGCCTACACATGGTCACAATTCTGCGTGATACACTTGACATGCATCGTCTACACCTTGGTGGTCCCCTCTGTCACCCTATGATTTCCGCCCGTGGTTGGCACACAAATGTTGATACATGACTTAACAATCTGACCATAAGAGTTACGAAATGTGTCCACACCTTGTCCCTGGGCCGTCTATGTTATGATATGGATGGTATGCATCCTCAATATCTTTTTCCAAAACTCTAAATGTACCAGTTTTTACACAACTATACATGTGGGGAAACCGGGTATATAGAGATACAGTTGCTGAAGTGTCTGTGATGCATTATCTCAATAACGCTTTTTGTTTCTCTGCTCCAAACAGCAAATTTCGTGGAGGAGCACAGGATACATTTTATAAAATATGTTTCCAAAGTCATGGCTATACTAGACACTCTAGACTGCATGGTCCACCCTGAGCTCTATGATGAGATTCAAGAGGAGAAGAGAAGCATGGACCAGATGTGGATCCTGTATAGACAAATACTAGAACCAGGGGGAACAAAGGTCAGAGCAGCGTTTTACGATGCTCTTAAACGTCACCAACCCTACCTGTTGAAGATACTTGGTAAGATGTGTGAGAAAGAGAGAGAGAGTTTGTGTGAGAACTGAGGAGCATACAGGCCAAAGGTGGTACTGCAGCTGAAATGCTCTGAGAGCCATTCAAAAATGAGAGAGGCTCTCTATTCAGGAGTGGTAATTTAGCCTCAAACCTTTTGAAAAACGTTTTTGGGACATAAACAATATGACATAAATACTTTTTAAATGCATGGTGTATCACCTTTAAAAGAAAAACATTCAGAACCAACAAAAAAACGTAGTATAAATTCTAGCAGTGTGTGGAATTCTTATGCCCCCCCCCCCCCCCCCCCCACACACACACTGTATTATTATTGTGTTTTTTTTTTCTCACCTCTTCTATTTCTCATTTTGTTATTTTGTCTTCCTTCTTAAATGTCTTAATTTTTTGTTACATGTCATTTAACCATGTGATGACAGAACCTCCAGCGACCCAGGTTACTGTGGACAGGCCTGTAGAGGATGCTGGTGCAGAGGGTGAGCCTAATTTTCTGGTACAATTCAATGCTTAAAGAAACCAGTGAGTTGGTTTTTGGCTGATTTATTTATTTAAGTCCTTAAGCCAAGCAGTTGCCTTCTGCTGTATGGAGGATGACTAATCCTCCTTCCAGTCTTTGGAGAGGGCAGGCTTCTATGATGTGCTCCATGGTTTGCTCCTCTCCACAAGCACACAGTGGGCTTGGGCTAGTGCCCCGTTTGTGAAGGCTCGCCAAGCAGGCTCCATGTCCAGTCCTGGATCGATTGAGCATAGACCACTGTTGGTTGGGGTTTGACACCAGATGTTTGTTTGGGACCTCCTTGGACTCCCATTCCTTTTCCCAAGCTGATTGGATGGTGAATGCAGCTGGTGGGGGCTCTTCCAAATTGGTTGTCTAGATGGAAGTCGAGCAGTGGGTGGGTTGTATATGTCTGCATGGATTGGTAGATGGGGAGAGTCTTTGGCCTTTTGAAGCATCCTTTGAGTAAGTGCTTGTCGGATAGGTGGAGGGGCAACTGTATGTTTGATAAACTCTGGTTTGTCAGCAGAGTTTTTATTATAGCTGTTGCCCAGCCCCAGGCAGGGATCACCTTTGTGAGTTTCAGTTGGAGGCCTTTGTGCCAGACCGTATCATAGGTGGCTATGAGGTCGAGGAACACAGCCCCTGTCTTCATTCTGCTCTCGAAGCCACGATGAAGGTGGTTGGGGCCAGTACTCCGGTGCTGCGGTCCTTGCGGAAACCTATCTGATCCACACAAAGAATTTCCTCTACTCCTGGAGAAATACTTTGTGGTATTAGGCGTTCCATGATCTTGAAGGGAATGCTGAGTATGGAGATTTGGCGATAGCTTGCTGATAGTTTGTGGTCTTCGTCAGGTTTTGGTATGTCAGTAACCTTTGCTGTCCGCCATTTCTTTGGGATCAAGTTCTGTGGGAATTCTCCATTCTAAATAGTAGCTTACATTCTATTCTTATCTGTTGATAGTTTATTACATTAACACGCTTTGGTTAAAACATTCTGTACAACCAACCACCTAATAATAATTTTGTAAATGTAAATAATAATTTAAGGGGGCCTCATGAAAGCTGAATTTGGCCTGTGTGCCAGCAATTGAATATCACTCATATAGACACATTTGACATGACTATATAATGATATAACAATATTGTAATGCTAGTAGTATTTATCAGAGCATACCGTAATTTTTATAGGTGTTTTTGGATTCAGAATGCATGCAACTTTTGACTGTGCACATGGGTTATACACAAGTATGATAACATAATCCAAATTCTCATTGTTTCAGATGAAGAAGGTGAAGAGGTCAACCACGGTGAGATATTTTATTTTTGTTTGCTTTTTATGCCTTTATTGATAGGTATACAGTAGGTTGACAGAGATGGGGGGTGGGGTGACAGCAAAGGTTGTCGGGATCGGGACTCGAACTCGCGGCACGCTCTCAGGCAGGATTACCAGCCTGGACCACTAAGCCAGTGTATTCTTTTTTCCAATGAGTTCACTATAGTCCTCTGACTCCACTTAAGCTGGCCGCACATTACCCGACAATCGGGGCATTTAATTACCATATTTTCCGGACTATAAGGCGCACTTAAAAGCCTTTAATTTTCTCAAAAAACTACAGTGCGCCTTATAGTCCAGTGCGCCTTATATATGGATCATTCATTGACATTGACATTCCCTTTAGCACAGCTCCATCTGTTGGATGCATAATGCAACGGTAGCGTCTATTATGTGCGCCTTATAGTCAGGTGCGCCTTATATATGAAAACAGTTTGAAAATAGACCATTCATTGACAGTGCGCCTTATAGTCAGGTGCGCCTTATAGTCCAGAAAATACTGTACCCTCCTGACAATCGGGCTGCCTGCGTCTCAAACGGGGCCGATTATTGGGGACACATTTCGTCTAGTGTGAGGGCTCACAGATCCAATCTGAGCCCAGCCGAGTGGCTCGGAAGGACGATGGGGGCCAGCCCGACTCTTTTCAAAAATGTTTGATATTTTTCTGGATCGCTATATGGAACAGCAGACTGAGAGAAAGACCGCCCGCAAGAAACAAGCATATCTGAGCGACAGCTCTCTCTCTCTTTTTCTTTCCATCTCTGCCTCTCTCGCTCTCATGCACACACACACACACAGACACACTTTTCATACCGCGAGGCGAGGCAATGGTGTGTTGAGTGGATAACATTAATGTGTTTGTGTGTGCGTGTTGCAAAGCACAGCTCTCAGAACAGCCCCCGTGACAATTTGTATTCATTATATTATGTATTATTGCTTTGTTCAGGCCCGACTCAATCTGGATAGAATCCTGTAGTATGCAGAGCGCCCGACTTTTCAAAACGGCTAGTATGAGCGTGTTTAGAATATCTGGTAACAGAATCTTAAACAATTATCCTGTAGTGTTTAATGCTACCCAGTTTGATCGCGCCCAATGATCTGCTAATGTAAGGCCAGGATTAGGGAGTAATGAATGAGTGGATGAATTCAGACACAAACCATACTGTAATCTCCAGTAAAAGTCCCTCCAGTGCAGACCAATACACATAACTCAAACATTGTGTTCTTCTCTCTGGTGTTTCAGAAATGAAACCATTGATGAAACCATTGATTCAATCTGATGAGAGTGCAGCATCCTCATGTGAGTTCTCTCTGTGTGTGTGTGTGTGTGTGTGTGTGTGTGTGTGTGTGTGTGTGTGTGTGTGTGTGTGTGTGTGTGTGTGTGTGTGTGTGTGTGTGTGTGTGTGCGCGCGTGTGTGCGCTCACATCCGCGTGCTTGCGTGCGTGCATGTGTCTTTTACCCTGATATGGGTCATTTTTTAGGTGTTTTTGGATTCAGAATGCATGCAACTTTTGACTGTGTGTACATGGGTTATACACAAGTATGATAACATAATCCAAAATCTCATTGTTTCAGATGAAGAAGGTGAAGAGGTCAACCACGGTGAGATATACTGACTATACTATTTTCACTACTTTTGTGCGACACTCTTTTATGATGAAATAGAGTTTACAACAATGACATATGAACATATATGAGTTTTCTGCCCGACAGCAACGATATATAATAGTTATATACATGAAACCTTTCCCCCTATAGTGTCTATAGATACGCATGGCGCTCAGGACACTCAGAATTTAGGTAAGTATAAAATCGATGATACATATGTCAACACAAACACACTATCTTGAGGAGTGCAATAGCTTTCCCTTTTGAAACCTAGAATGTTCAGAAACATGCTTAAAGGGATATTCCACTTTCAAAAAGGTTTTGGTCATTTTATCATCTAATCAGGCTTTTATGAACACCCTGAACAGTTTTTAATTTGCTTGATTCAATATTTAGATATTTGATGTAAATGTTATCTGCCCCCCCCAGGCTCAGGGCCTCTCCACATACACACCCATTGTAACTTCAAACTCCATTTTAACCATGATAGATTCATTGAAAACACCCATAATTTTTCTGGTGACTCAAACTACCCCCAAACTACTACTAATGCGTGAGCAGGCCGTGTTTTCTCAATAACCCTTTTCATTTATTTTGAATAATTCTCTGGGAAAATGAGAAAAATGTAATACAAAACCAAATTATTAAAAAATTAAATAAAAATATTATCAAAAAAACACGTCCTGCTCACGTATTAGGAGGGTAGTTTGAGTCACCAGAAAAAAATAATGGGTGTTTTTAATGAATCTATCATGGTTAAAATGGAGTTTGAAGTATGTGGAGAGGCCCTGAGCCTGGGGAGGCAGACTCATGCAAGGCAGAGTTTTTTTTAAAGTGGAATATCCCTTTAAATATGTTCAATTCACAACATAATTGTCATTCCCCAGCTCCAGCATATCACTTTGTGACCCAATATCGGGATGACCTGGTTAAGAGAGTGAAGATGATCAATCCCATCCTGGATCGGCTCCTTGCTGGGGGTGAAATCACCTCTGAAGGCTACAGAAATGTGATGTCTAAGCCCACCCCTATGGAGAAGATGGTGGAACTCTATACACTCCTGGACTCCAGAAAAGCCAAATACATGTTCTACAGAGGTCTCCAGGAACATGAGAAGTTTCTTCTTAATGATCTGAAGTAATTGTCTTTTGAATTAACATTAGGTCAAACATTGTAGCACGCACGCACGCACGCACGCACGCACACACACACACACACACACACACACACACACACACACACACACCAAGGACGGATTAACCCCCTTGAGGGCCCTGGGGCCGGTAATTTTGTAGGGCCCCCCAACACACTATCCACAACGGTGGGCACACAGAAGCCTACTGCTTGTAGTTAAAGCATGATGATCATGTGTGGGTCAAGAAAGCACATTTTATCGTACAAGATTTACAAGTAATAATAAGGAGGGGCCCACACATTTGATATTTGATTAACTTATACATGTAAAGGCCCCTGAGAGCCAAGGGCCCCTTGCCCCACCGGCCCAATGGCTAATACAGCCCTAGCACACACGTGCATGCACACACACACAAACACACACAAACACACACAAACACACACACACACACACACACACACACACACACACACACACACCACACACACACACACACACACACACACACAATCGTGTCCCAAACAACAATACAATAAGATCTGGTTGTCCCAGAAGTGAAGTGGGCCTTTAAGTGAATTAAGCCGTAACACCCTTTGGTTGTTCCAGGGATCCATCATCTTGGACACTCATTGACGCTCTGCAGGACCTGGACGATGATGAGTTCAATGGCTTCAAGTTGCAGCTTCAACTGTCTGAGAACCTTGAAGATCTCCAGCCGCTCCCAAAGAGCCTTCTGGAGAAGTCTGGCAGGATGTACACTGCCGATCTGATTGAGAAGACCTACGGCCCTAATGAAGCTAAGGTCGTGAGGAAGGTCCTGGAGAAGATCAACAAGGATGATCTAGCGAAGATCTTTCTACCAGAAGGTACAGTGAAGAGAGGGTAGACATGTTTAGCTATATAAAACACTCCTAGTGGGAAATGTATGGATTACATACAGTGGTAGTGTGTTTATAAGGGGGGGGGGGGGGGGGGGGAAGCAAAATGACAGAAGATGTAATCTGGTGGAAATTGGTGTGACATAGTGCAGTGTTTCTCAACCTTTTTTCTGCATGGGCACACTTTTCATGTCCCAAGAATCCATGGGCACACCAACATAATACGGGGGTGTAAATATCGTCACTCTCGGGAAGAAACCTTGTATCTCCAAGTTTCAAAATTGTACGTTTCTTCGCAAAGTAAAGCCCTGCTTCATCATACAAGGCCGTCGCACAACAGTAGTGAAAACAACAGATCTACAAGCACACAACGCCTCGCACCGCAAGGCGTTGTGTGCTTGTAGATCGGCTGTTTTCACTAGTTTAAATCATCTTTAAAATGATAAATACAATACTGGCTTTCAGGCAGTTTCAAGGGGCACACTTGACCCTTCTCAGGGCACACCAAAGGTCCCCAGGCACAGTGGTTGAGAAACACTGGCCTAGTGTATTCAGTACACAGCCATATTGTTCAACATGTAATTGATTGATTTATTAGCAGTTTGCATATAGGAAAAAAGTACAGTTTCATGACAGTACAGTTCAAGGTCAACTAAAAGGATACACTCAAAAGAGCCTATGACTTGTTTCAATTGAGGTCCTTTTTGACCAGTTTCGAGTAGCAGCTGCCTCTAAGTGGCTTTTCACTGCCGTTTTAAAGGAAGGTAGGGATTTACACTCCTTTAAGGCCTTCAGTAGGGCATTCCACATTTTGTGCCAAGAAATCTTGGCACAAGACTTACACCACTTCTAGTGGTGTGGTGTATCTTGTACACCAGGCACATTGCAAGCCTCTGTCAGCTACAGTGAGCCTCCCCACACTTAGAAATTAACAGTGAGGTGAGCCTGAGATGGAAGGTCAAACAGAAGCCTAATTAGTTTGTTTTGGGCTGTTTGGAGCCTTGTTTTTAGGGCCTTTGAGGCGTTGTGGTACCATACATGGACTCCATATTCAAGGTGGGGATGAATGACTGCTCTTGCTAGAGTCTGCAATGTATTTTTTCCAACTAGCGGGCGATCCTCTGTAAAAGACGAGTTCGCTGGTTGATTTCTTTGATTATCTTAGTGGTAATTTTTGTCACTGGAAAGATTAGCCTCTAGGATGCAACCCAAGTAGGTATTTTCATATTTTCTTGTTATTACATTGTCACCCACTTTGATTGTGAAGTTATCGACCTTACTGAGGTTAGGAATCGACCTAAAGAGGATGGATTTGGTTTTACCCAGGTGTATTGAAAGTTTGTTGTCATTGAAAAAAACAAAACACTGATCATATGTTCTTTAAGATGAGCTGTGATTGGTCTGTCCTCCTCTACAGGTCCTGAGGGTGAAAACCCACCGTCTGGGAGCGACATTGAGAAAGAGAAAGGTAAGATGTTTCTGCATTTCTTTACTGTTAACTATGACAGAGACAGACTGCTGGGGTGGTGACGTAGAGCAGTGAATATTTATGAGAGTAAGGGGGTACTGCAGCCAAAGTTGAGGTTGAGTTGAGAACCACTGGTGTAGAGATACAACACTGTCACGTTTTAAAGAAGTGCTTTATTAACCCTGCAAGGCCCAGCGTTGCTTTTTGGCAACATTTTTTAAATCATTTTTTAAAAAATGTTATAATTAGTTTTCCTGTTCTTTTTTCACATTAACATCACCATTAAATCTTATTGTTTAGTATTACAATGCCATTGGCCACGATATTTGCATATAAATACCCCCCACAGAGGCTGACATTCACACCACTTAAAGATCTCTGGAGTCCAGAGTCTTGACGAACAACATCCCACTTTTTCACTGAAGCTATTCCTCACAAAAACATGAGTAAAATGCCTGTACAATTTTTTTTGGTGATCATTAGGAGAAGGGGGTTGACATTTTGTGTGTGTGTGTGTGTGTGTGTGTGTGTGTGTGTGTGTGTGTGTGTGTGTGTGTGTGTGCGCGCGCGTGCGTGCGTATATATTACAATATTGGCTCCTACAATGAGAATGTAGTGAAAGTGTGCAATCAGTAGGCTACCTATTTATATGGGAGTGTATTGACAGTAAAACCACCTGATAGAAGACGAAAATATATAAATTGATTAAACATTGGTCTGGTGGTCTTTAAAGCCAACTCTCCGCCGCGGCGATATTGGCCCGTCGCGGCCGCGGGCAGAAGTAGGAAACCTTCTCCTGCCAACACGGTGCCGACAAGCTGCGCTCAATATCGGCGCGCCGATGGGTCGGGACCCGTTGATGAAAAAGTGCAGACCCCGGTAGTCGTCGTCACCGATATCCATGTGGTAGCAATGAGGACTCCACTGTAGAGTAGAGTGGACCTCTAGTCTGCTATGTATCACACAACGCTTGTCATGTTTCAGAGTGTGTGTGTGTGTGTGTGTGTGTGTGTGTGTGTGTGTGTGTGTGTGTGTGTGTGTGTGTGTGTGTGTGTGTGTGTGTGGCGCTTACTGCACTGTGTTTCAGACACACACCACTTGAGTAGAATTATGGATTTTAGGATGTAATTAATTAAAAAAATATTATTTTTTACAGTTGACGGGTTTAATATACATGTAAATATTCAATAAAAGTCAATAGTTTAGACCAGAATGTTCTGAAACATGGTTTGACAGAGTCTCACCCACAACTCATTTTCATTTCCCTCCTCTTCAGCGGGTTCCTTTGTGGACGAAGAACGAGATTCCAAGAGAGTGACCAACGTCGAACCCATCCTGGAGGAGGTGGTCACAGAGACAGAAAAAAGTGATGTCTAAGCCCAAAACTGTGGACCAGGTGAAGAAACTCTACGAACTCCTGGACGATGGTCGCTGTGTGCCAAAACAGCCAAAACCACTTTCTACAAAGGTCTTCAAGAACATGAAAAAGATCTTCTTGAGAAATTAATGAGCTGATCTTCAACACAAATATATATATATATCTTCTGGATTCGGATTATTGTGTACCCAAGGTGGTCTTGGTTTGGGGTAAAACTTGTCAACTTTATTGAGGTTGAGGTGGTGGTGGTATTGGTGTGTCCACGGCTACTCTCGGTTGGAAAAGAAGGAAAGAAAGTAGGAAAATAAAGTAAAGAAAAGGCCAAGTGGCCTTCACCAGGGCCATGAGGTCAGTGGCAGAAATTCTGCCTTCAGTCAAAATGTCCTGTCCATTAAAGGTGGTCAATACTGGAACGAGCTCCCTGTCACATTAAGGGAGATCCCCACTTTATCTTTTAAAGGTCAATTGAAACAGTGGTTGAAGAGTATAACCAGTCGTGTGATCATGTATGACATGTCGTTCCACAATAGAGTAGGTCTACCATAGAATTAGTTTTAAACCTTTTCTATTCTCCTTTTCTTATTTCTTTTCTACTGTTTTCTAAATGTATTTTGTATTGCATACTTATGGTGCCTTGTTGTTGATGTTTGATGTTGGGGACTAGGGACGGAAATTTGCATCTTGCTAAATCCGCTATTTACATTGCGTTGTGTAATGTTCATTAATATGCATTGTCCCGTCTAAATAAAAAAGCAAAATTAAATGTTGTTAACCCCATGAAACAATGTGATAGACACTAGGTTGCACAGCAGAGAGCTGCAATGATGAATGCTTGTTAATGTCTAGATATTACCATCAACAGAGAGAGAAAACTCCTTATTGCTCAAATGTGATTCATTTCACAGTTACGGAGACTCGTTTTTAATGTTTATACCCTGTGGTGGTGTTCTGCAGTTGTCATATATGTGTCCTTTTACTTTTTTTTAAGTGATGGAACTTTAAGTGATTCATTTTTATTTTTGTATTATTCTAATTTGTATGTCTTCCATTTCCTCCTTGTGGAGGTTTTGGGCTTTCTTCTGCATTTTAAGCTTAAAAAAGAAGAGATATTTCAATAACGACACTCAGTAGAATTAAAACACAACCGCGAGGACGCTAAATGTTTGAGAAGCCATTATGCTTCAATGAATGAAATCAGTGAGTTAGTGCACACCAAGAAGGTTCAAGAGAATGAAAACCGACGCAACACTTTTCTCATGGTCTGATATAATGTGTCTTTTTAAAAATATTAATTGTAAACTTCATATATCCAATCACTGTGATCAATAAGGTCAGACCGGTGTTTTACTACTACATACATTACAATGTATGCACACATGTCCCTGGTTTTGTAAGATGAGATCATACATTCCATTTTTTCCTGTAATTTGTGTGATTGCTAATAGCTTTTGTCAATTGTGTTTGTATATCAGCACATCAGTCAAAACGATACGATAATACAATTTTAAATGGAAAAGTCATATTATCTTCTACTTTTATCTTCTACTTTTATTAGCACAAAAACATTTACAATTATTTGCTATAGGAATGCTTTGTAGGGAATGTTATATCATTTATGCTATGTATGACTTTTTTACACCACCCGGCCATTGCTCATGAGGGTTTTTGGTGCTTTGTGTGACAAATGTTATAAATAAAGGCCTTTTCCTATAAAAGTTTTTGTTGTCACTATTCCTTCGGAACAGAAACAAACTGGTCATTACAGCATAGAGAATACACTGTTTAATATCATTTCTGTGTTTCTGTGTCAAATAGACTTTTGTTCTCCAACCAGTGGCTTAGTTGTGACCCATGCACCCCAAGTCATCATGGGACCCAGGTGTGGGACCCAAGTGTATAATGTTATGTTGTGACAAAGACTTGAGACAAAAGCAAGTGTACTGTAATAACCATGTTATTGTCTCATTTGTGTGAAATATCATATAATACCAGAATATTCAAAACAAATATTGACTCCATTGATTGATTGATTGAAGAATTTATTAGAAGTTTGCAATAGAAAAAAGTACAGTTTCATGACAGTACAAATCACTGGTACAAGGTCAACTAAAAGGAGATCCTAGAAAGCCGAGGCTTATTTCCACAGGAACCACACTTTAAGTATCTCATATAACATTGAAAGACAGACGGATAGAACATAGTACTTTATCTAGGATAATATCAGTTTCAAAAGCATAACATCAAAATACAAAGGCAGAAAAAAGAATAATAAAAAAGGGGGGGGGGGTGGGGGCATGGGGGCTTAGTCTATTTACAAGTCACGGGTAGCAGCTGTCTGAAGGTGACTTTTCATACCAATTTTGAAGGAGGCTAGGGATTTGCTCTCCTTTAGGGCTTGAGGAAGGGCGTTCCACATGTTGATGGTGTAGCAGGAGAACGAGTTAGAGCCTTGTTTAGTGTTAAATCTACGTTGATGATGATTAGTGGAGCTGCCTCTGGTGTTGTGGTCGTGAACATCCTTGACCTTTAAGAAGTAGTTTGTCAGGTCAGTTTGTCATGGGAATCTTGGAGGTGTAGTGTATCTTGTACACCAGGCCCATTGCAAGATGCTGTACTCTGTCAGCTACTTTGAGCCATCCCACGCTTTCGTGGTGATGATCGGTAAGGTGGGTCAGAGGAGGGAGACCAAGCACAACCCTAATTAGTTTGTTTTGGGCTGTTTGAAGCTTTAACTTTAAGGCGGCTGGGGCGTCGCGATACCAGACAAGGACTCCGTAATCAATGAGGGGCCCAATAAGAGCTCCTCCTAGTGTCTTTCGGGATTTAGTATTGATCAGCGGGGCAACCCTTTGCAAGAAGCGAATTCGTTGGTTGACTTTATTGATTACCTTGGTGGTCATTTTTTCACTGGATAGGTTATAGCCTCCAGGATGCAACCCAGGTAGCAGATGTAGTTTTGTCTTTCTATCACAGTGTCACCTACTTTAATTGTGAAGTTCTCAACTAGACTAAGTTTCTGACTAGATCCAAAGAGGATACATTCAGTTTTGCCTAGGTGAATTGAGAGTCTGTTGTCATTGAGCCAGGTGCAGATCTTGTTAAGTTCACAGTTAAGGGCCTTTTCAACCTGCAATAAGTCTCTGCCGGAGACTAGGAGAGCCGAGTCATCCGCGAACAGAAACAGATTGCAGTCACAAGCAGATGACATGTCGTTTACGTATATTAAGAACAACAGTGGTCCTAGTATACTCCCTTGAGGTACTCCACAGTTTACTGGGAGGGGGGGGGACAGGGTTCCGTTGACTTCCACCATCTGTTCCCTCCCCACCAAGTAAGAGTGCATCCATCTCACTGCTGTGCTATCAAGACCAATAGCTTTGAGTTTTTCAATCAGAATAGAATGATCGACGGTGTCAAAAGCCTTCTGGAGGTCCAGCATGACCATGTCGCAATATTTGCCATCGTGAATTTCACGTTTGATGTAATCATTCAAATAGATGAGGCATGTATCTGTGGAATGGGACTCTCTGAAGCCAGACTGGAACTCGTAGATCAGTTTATTCTCTTCAAGATATTTAGCCACCTGTTCATAGACAATTTTTTCCATTACCTTAGAGATGGAACTAAGGATTGAGATTGGCCTGTAGTTGCCAGGGTCAAGTTTACTGCCTTTTTTGTGCAGGGGGGTTACCTTAGCTAATTTGAAGTCCTGGGGGACATAACCCTGCTTGATAGATAGATTAATAATATGGGTAATGATTGGGGCAATGGTGGCAGCTGAGTCTATGAGAAATTTGGGGGCGATTTTATCATGGCCAGCGGCCTTGAATTGAGGTAGGGTGCGAAGTTTTTTAAACACTTCATCAGTTGTCACCGTGGTAAGTTTAAAATTGTCTTTGCATACCCCAAGGTTCCTGTAGAATTTCAAGATGTGCCTAACACCAAACAGCCCAGATGGAGCGGGCAGTTTATTGACCAGATTTTGGCCATGGAGGTGAAATAGATGTTGAGATTTTTGGCTACATCGAGACTGTCAGTGAGGAGGGTTATGGGAGTTTGGATGGATATGTTGCTGGCTATGGATCTAAGTTTAGCACCACAGCCTAGCTGGGTTTTAAATAGATGGATGTTTTCCTCAACTTTCTCATCCAAGTAGTGTTTTTTGGCAGAAAGGATTAAGGAGGTTGTCCGATTTCTCAGTTTATTAGCCTCTAAACTGACTATTTCTAATTTGGCTTCAAGGTGTTTATTGGGGCCTTTTTTGAGTTTGTGATTATATTTGCGTTTCTCAGAGTATTTTTTGTCTCTGAGTTTCATTGATTCACAGATTTCCGAATTCCACCATGGCTGTGAGTGGGCTTTAACCCTGACCCTACGCAAAGGAGCCACTTCGTCTAGGGTAGTGTTGAAAATGGATTTAAAGCCCAGCCAGGCTTCATCGACCTGAGTGCTAGCTAGTACTGGGGACCAGTCAGATTTCTCCAGTTTGTGATTAAAGGCTTCGCTAGAGTAGGTTTTGACGTTTCTAGCTTCAACTGTTTTGTGGCCGTCAGCTTTGGACTTATGTATTTTACGGGTGCAGTAAATTATATCATGGTCGCTTAGGCCACCACATTCAATAGTCCCACTCGCGGAGACTTTAGATTTGTCTGTGGTTACAATGAGATCTATGGTGGTTTGAGAGTTATCTGTAACCCTAGTTGGCTTGGTGATGAGCTGAGTGAAACCCTGTTGATTACAAAGCTTATTGAATTTTTTGAATAGAGGAGCTTCTTTACGAAGCATGTCTATGTTCCAATCTCCAATAATGTATTTTTCAACATTGTCCACCGGTGCAAGGCTCTCCTCCAGTAACTCACAGAAATCATTTTGGTCTGTTTGAGGAATCCAGTTGATTCCTGAAACAGTATTGACTTGATTTAGCAATAGAAAATACGGGAATATGTGGGAAAACTAAGACATTGTTAAAAAAAACAGATTTTGGTCATTTTGGATTAAGGCAAAAACCAAAATTGTTCTATAGACCATAATCTACAAATTGGAAGTGAAAAATAAACTTTTACACAAAAACAAAATGAAAACAAAAAATTACATGTACACGGAACCCCACAATAAAGGTCCATTTTTATTTTTTTGTATTTTTTACCGATACTGATATTTTCCGATATTCATTTTAATGCTAATATCAGCCAATAATATCGGCCAGCCGATAATATCGGACATCCCTAATTGTTCTTAGACCACTGGTTTACCTGAAGCGTACCCTACTTGAAGCAGTAGGCATACCCGTGGCGTATTATGTGTACACGTGTGTATATATACATATTACATATATGTAGGCCTATATATTCTGAGACACAATTTAAGATTCTGTAATCTGTTTGTTGCAAAGTCACTGGTATCAAATAATTTACCAAATGCCACAACTCGACCTGACAGACGTTACATTGTAGAGACTAGACTCTAGAGTATCACATGAATATGCGCAATATTATTTTATAGCTTGCGTCAAGAGTCAGGGATTATAGCGAAATGATTAGAATTCACAATCACAATAATTGTAATATTGCATCCCTTAAGCCTAAATAATATAGTAGGCTACTATAGCCTACAATACCTATAGAAATATACTCAATTTGTGTCGGAAGATAAATTGCCGTCTAATATCACGGTAAAAACGATTCAAAATGAATACATTTGAATACAAACTCGCATTAGACAATATTTAGGTGATGCATGCAGTGTACTGTAAGTCAGCCAGATAAATCTCTCGTTCTTTTGATTGAATTCTTTATTAGCAGTTTGCATATAATAGCCACATGGACAGGGCAGTATTGTTAGGCCTACTTCAGATATAGGCTACACGGTCTAATAGGATTTAAACTCAAGAAAGCACTATGGCTTGTTTACAATGGGGTCCTTCTTTGTAGGCTAATCATTTAATTTGTCATTTAGTTTCGGAATGACTTGAACCCCACCCTAGTAAACCAGGGATTCCATACCAGTGCCTTTTGCTTTGTGATGCCAAGTACTTACACTTCATACTTACATGAATTTGATATTATTATTGCTGATTTACCAGTGTTGCAGTGGCTTGATGAAGAACCAACAGAACATACAGCTCTGCTTCAGTGTTTTACTGAATGCAATCACAGTATAGAACAGGACCAAAGGTGATGAATATCAATTTATTCACATGAACACATTTCTCTATGTCCCTCTCAGTCCGAAGCTCAAACTCTTTCTGAATACCGTATATTATGCTATAGTTAATTAGTTGGCACAATAGTACTATCATGAACATACAGTATGTCAAATCATCAGGGCTGTATTAACCATTGGGCCGGTGGGGCCGTTGCCAGGGGCCCTTGGCTCTCAGGGGCCCTTGGGGGAACTGGGCCGCGTGGTCATTGACAATTTACTAAAATTAGATGTATACATTAATTACAAATCTAATGTGTGGGCCCCTCCTCTGTTGTCTACAGGTGCTTTCTTGGCCCACAGAAAATACGAGCTGCAGTGTGCATTGGGAGGGAGGGGGGTTATGATGGAGGTTGGGGGGCCCTAAAAGATTATTGGCCAGGGGCCCTCGCAGGGGTTAATCCGTCCATGCAAATCATGGTACACCAGTAAAACTCCCTAATCGGGAGATAAGCGATCGTCAGGTCGCAGCGTGATTTTAGGCCAAAATGTGTAGGAGCAGTGTCCAAAAATGTGTTTGAAAAAATCGGCCTGATGGTGGGGCTATATGGGACAGATCCATGTTGATGAGATGAGTGTAGACATACTGTGTACCGATTTGCGTGATTTTAGGGCAAAATCTGAAGGAGCAGTGTCCAAAAATGTGTTTGAAAAAATCGGCCTGATGGTGGCGCTATATGGGACAGATCCATGTTGATGAGATGAGTGTAGACATACTGTGTAGCGATTTGCGTGATTTTAGGGCAAAATCTGTAGCAGTAGTGTCCAAAAATGTGTTTTAAAAAATCGGCCCGAAGGTGGCGCTAAATGGGACAGATCCATGTTGAAGAGATGAGTGTAGACATACTGTGTACCGATTTGCGTGATTTTAGGGCAAAAACTGTAGGAGCAGTGTCCAAAAATGTATTTTGCAAGAATCGGCCTCATGGTGGCGCTAGAAGAGGGGCATGAATTGATAGGTTTGGCAGGCAAGGAGTGTGTGTGCAAAATTTGGCATGGATCGGGGAAACGGTTGCGGAGATATGAGCAGGGCAAAAGTGTGACGTGTGACGTGTGACTGACAGACTGACAGACTGACAGAGGGACAGCTGGTCGAGGTTTTGACAGTAACTGCGACCTGACGGTCGCAACTAAACAAGAACAGATAGACATAATTAATACAGTAATTTGGCATAAAACAGGACAAAGGTATTGAACACCAGTCCTCTTTGCAGTTTAATATTAAAGGAGACATTCAGACCAAAACACATATAGGGTTAAATCTGCCTTTTATCATACCCCTTCATACCTGCTTTAGTCGATTTGTTTCATAGCTGCCCCTGTTGCTAGATTTCGGCTGCCCCTGTTGCTAGATTTCGCAGGCCCTCTCATAACTAACAGAGTAGATAGTCTTTATTCTAGTGCGGTTATTTCTTTAGCTTCAAAGTTAGTATTTTTTTATTGGATTGTGTTTACACAACGTCCTGAGACCAACCAAACCGCTGTTTTGACCTCACAGGCACCCTTACTTGTCAAACGGCTTCTGCTCTGCACCAGAGCAGGGAGAGGAGAGCCTAGAAAGGGAGGGGAGGAGCAGAGGATCTTCTCGTCTGTTTGGCACAACTTGCACTCAGGAGTATCTGCCAAGCCCCAGGTGTGAAGGTTGGCCGGACTTGGGAGGACGTCGTAGACTGATTGAATGAGGAACTTTATGCGCAGAGGTTCAGCTCTCCAGAGCTCTGCCCAGGTGAGTTTGCACCTTGTCCACGCCCCTTGCTTGGACATGCCGGCCATCTTGCAGCAGCGTTCTTCCTCCACCTCTGCACGGACCTCATCTTGGACCAGTTGACGCTTCTCCTTTCCACGGCACGGTCGTTGTGTGGCTTTGGAAAGCTTCCCAGGCCTGCCCTCCCCAATGCCACGGTTCCGACCAAGGTTTTATGCCTCAGCCTTGCCTTCGCTCTGCTAATGGCTTCTTGTGCTGCCACTTCCTTGACAAGGATTCCTGCCGAGGCTACCTTGACATTTGCCGAGTCCCTGCACATCATCACCTCTCTAGAGCGGGTGAATTTGAACTCTTCTGTTAGTCCACTGAAAGGGAGGTGCAGCTTGATGGAATGCCCATACAGGGCAATGCTGCTTATGGTCTACTCTAGTGCCTCTACCGTTGTCATTGGTACATCGTAGACTAATGCTGCATTCACACTGAGAGAAGCCAAGCTAATGGTTTGCTTGGTAATTCAATGTATTCTCTATGCAAACCAACTTTAACATTTTCCAAGCTTTTTTTCCAGCTCGGAAATTTTAAAAGCTGGTTTGCATAGAGAATACATTGAATTACCAAGCAAACAATTAGCTTGGCTTTTCTGTATGTGAATGAGGCATAACAGGGGCCAGAGTATTCTAGGCAGGACTCCGTGCTGGTACATCCAGGCCTTGAACCTTCCTGGAAGACTGGATTTGTCAATGGCTGTGAGCCAAGATGACAAGTCACTCTTGGTCTGCTGTATTGCCGCTGCATCCTTCAGGGAACTGTCAAAGATTTTACCCAGGCTCTTGACGGGCAATCATGTTCATGGCCAAGAAGAAGAGTGACACTGAGATTGTACAGCCGGTGATTATGCCCTTCTCCAGGCAGTGCCAGGCAGATGTTACTTGGCCTGAGGAGACTCTTGCACTGAAGTCGTTGTAGTAGTCCATGATGAGGTTACAGACTTCTCGGGAACGTGGTGTCTTGTCAGTACTGTTTCGACAAGCGTGTGAGGGATAGATCTGAACCCGTTGGTTAGTTCAAGCCAGAGGGTTGCCAAGTCTCCTTTTCTTTCCCTTGCCTCTCGGATCAGCTGCGTTAACACTCCTGTATGCTCCAGGCACTCCAGGAACTCCCCCCTTCTGGACAGAGGTATCTATGTAGGCGTTCTTCAAGAGGAACTTTTAGCCCAACCCTACCCTCCCCTGCCCCTTCTTTGTATATACTGTTTGTTTAGACTTACTGTTTTCTTTTTTGTTTTTCTTTACATATCTACTGCATAGTACTGTGTTCTATTTGTCTGTCATTCAATGTTATATGAGATACTTCAATGGTTTCCAGTGGAAATAAGCTTAGTCTTTTCATGGATCTCCTTTTAGTAGACCTTGTACCAGTGAACTGTACCGTCATGAAACTGTACCTTTTCCTATGCAAACTTCTAATAGTCGGGGGGCCGCAACTGATATTCAGACATTTGCGGCTATCTCGGGGTAGAAGTTGCCAACCTATTCAGAACTAATCTTTAACCCCTTGTGATGTGATCTAGCCTGGTTGGCATCTCTGAAAATGATTTTTAGGTAATTTTATCACTGTATACTTAAAAGTGGTAAAATCGGATTTTGCTCCTATAATGTTGAGCAGATTTGCAAATGTAATTTTACTGCTAATGGTGTAATGTATAAAATACAGGCAGAAGTTGCCAACCTATTCAGAACTAATCTTTAACCCCTTGTGATGTGATCTAGCCTGGTTGGCATCTCTGAAAAAGATTTTTAGGTCATTTTATCACTGTACACTTAAAAGTGGTAAAATCGGATTTTGCTCCTATAATGTTGAGCAGATTTGCAAATGTAATTGTATTGTGTAATGTATAAAATACAGGTAGAAGTTGCCAACCTATTCAGAACTAATCTTTAACCCCTTGTGATGGGTTCTAACCTGGTTGGCGTCTCCGAAAATGATTTTTAGGTCATTTTATCACTGTATACTTAAAAGTGGTCAAATCGGATTTTGCTCCTATAATGTTGAGCAGATTTGCAAATGTAATTGTATGGTGTAATGTATAAAATACAGGTAGAAGTTGCCAACCTATTCAGAACTAATCTTTAACTCCTTGTGATGTGATCTAGCCTGGTTGGCATCTCTGAAAAAGATTTTTAGGTAATTTTATCACTGTATACTTAAAAGTGGTAAAATCGGATTTTGCTCCTATAATGTTGAGCAGATTTGCAAATGTAATTGTACTGCTAATGGTGTAATGTATAAAATACAGGTAGAAGTTGCCAACCTATTCAGAACTAATCTTTAACCCCTTGTGATGGGTTCTAACCTGGTTGGCATCTCTGAAAATGATTTTTAGGTCATTTTATCACTGTATACTTAAAAGTGGTAAAATCGGATTTTGCTGCTATAATGTTGAGCTGATTTGCTAATGTAATTGTAGGCTACTGCTAATGTGGTAATGTACAGGTAGCAAAGCTAATATTAGTTGATGGTGGCTAAAGTAATGATGAATATTTTTTGGAGGGGTGGGATGGAGGATATGGCTGATTCTGTGTGCCAGTCACACCTGGTTGTCAAGGAGCCAAATATAACACCTCTGGGTAAAAGCACACAACCTATTAAGTATTAATGTTTAAACCCTTGTCATGTATTCTAGCCTGGTTGTAATCTCACAAATCAGTAATGACAAGTTATTTTAAATTTGCTGCAATAATGTTGAGTAAGTTTCATTATGTAAATGTACTACTAATGTGGTAATGCAATGAAAATGCAGGTAGCAAAGCTCATATCAGTTGATGCTGGCAAGAGTAAAGATTAATACTAGTAAGACGCCTCAGCGCGACATGCGAGGTCGCACCAATTCTTGGCCATCTGGCCAGTGATGTATATCGGACCATTTACCCATATATGGAGACCCCTGCACGATAGTCAACAATGTTATGTCAAAACATGCCCATATATGGGCATTATCAAATATGGGCATTCCGAGATGTCCTTAATATTGATGACATTGGGACAGGGATCTCCATATATGGGCATAAAATGTATGTTAATTAGTAAAGCCAAGCAGGGCCTTGGCAAGTTAGGGCCTGGGATTGATGACTGGAGATCATAAGGCATGAGGGGGACCCTAACAGGACATCATCTGGGAATGCCCATAGTGTATTATGGACATTTTATTTATTTTATCCTTTATTAATATATATATATATATCCATATACATATATGGACTTAATATTAACGTTCTCGGGGAAGGTAGGGTGTAAATCAGAGTAAAGCAGGCTCTTGGCTAGTTAGGGCCTGGGATTGATGACATCAGAAATCTCCATATATGGGCATACAAGGGATTTTGTTTCTGGGAATGAACATAATATGGTTTTATTTTAGTATATCCTATGTATCCATATACGTACATACAATATATTTTATGCCCATACATGGAGATCCCTATCTGAACCAGCCACACAGATATGGGCCATGCCTTTGCCATCTGGCCAGTGATATACCGGTATATCGATGACATCAGGGATCTTCATATATGGGCATAAAAGTGATAACTGTTACTCGCTATCAGAGGCGCATCATTCTCTGCAGAGACACAGATGTGCTGGTGTTAATTCTTATGTTTGCATACCAACTGAAACAAGAAATGTGGATACATGAAAAAGTTCAAGATATCAAAATGTCAAGTGAGATATTATAAGCCAAGGTCTGTTAGCATTTAATGTTCTCACTGCCAGTTCACTATAGGAAAAAAGAGAGCCTGGAAATTGTTCCAGCCCTCAACTTTTACCAAGTACAGCTACTATCTCATTGGCAGTGTGTATGCACACTCAAAATCAACCAGCAAATCAATTCATGCCGTTTTCTGTGGCCTGTTTTGAAAACTGAAAGCCAATATTGATACATTGCCGCCAACAAGTGATGCCTTGACTCTGCACATCATGAGGACCCACTATCAACGAGGGTATCCAAAGCTACCCTCAACAATCAATTGTGTCTGGCACATGGTAGAAGGCAGGTTGGTCCCCCAGCTTTAAACTTAAAAACCTCTTTAGGCCAGATGCTTGGAACTTACAGTTTGTGGATGCAAGGCAAGTGGAAACCAGTACAGGGCATCGTGTTTGTCGTAAAAGAGGGATTTACTGTAGTGGAGCATATGGATGTGCCCGTGCAGCTTGGTACAATTACTAATTTGACAAATTAAGAAATAGACCTTGAGTAGTGCCTCAAAAGTTCACCAAAATTGTATGTTATTACAAGCATTTTACTGTTATTACATGATTGTATTATTATTATTATTTTCTAATTATTTGACCATACCAGAGTGCTTCTTGTTTACTGATTACACATATTTGATATTTCCATTATTAGATAATACCCAGGACGGTACAGTTTGCCATAAGCATTGAGTGTTGTCATGTTATATTCAATTGTATTGTCATATTGTCTATTTAGCATGACACATTTTCAATGTTGTAAATGTTCTTATTCTTAGTCTTGCTGTTATTCTTTGACCTGCTATTTATCCATTTTGGTGTGATGTGTGTTTTGAATTGTGTAATTTCTTGTATACTCAAAATGGACGAAAACACCATTAAAGAAGTTGCCTTTTACCATAATATTTACAAATCTATTGCAATACCATTCAAAATAACTTTCTATATTGTTCTTTTATCTATGTCCTTCAATATAACATGGAAATAAATACATTTAAAAGTAAAGAATTAATCAAATGCATATGATGTTTAATCTGATTATTTGACTATAGCATGAAATGGGCATTCAAATATTGAAGGGCTTATAAAAGTTACCAGAAAATGAATTCAAAATGCCAACCACCTTAAAACTTCTTCTATGGGTACCTTCTAACACAAAAAAAAGGTTGTCAGCTTCTACCCAAACATAGCCGCAAAACTCATTTCTGAAGCACTTTTCAGTTTTGGCCCTTGACAATCAATCAATCAATCAATCAATCAATCAATCAAACTCTGTTAGTCGTTGGGACACAATCTATTTTTCTGTAGGTTTCTTCGTAGCAATGTTTGGGGTCGGGGGGCTAACCCTTCCTATCCCGGTTGCCGTCTCTCCGGGCTGTCCGCTGTCTCTCCAGCCGTCACCACCCTTTTCATGGCCGTCATCCAGACTTTCCTGGAGGTCACTGGCTGAGCCAGATGTGATAGAGATGTGACCTTACGGTGATACTTGGACATCAGTGAAGAACCTGGGAACACAGACCCATTTTGTTATTATTTGAATTAAATAAAATCACCCTACCTTCAATACTGGTCCTCACTAATGATCGTTATACGACACCATTTCCGTCTACTCACTCTGTGTGAGTAGCCTACCACTAATTACCAGCGGAAATGGGAATGTTTGGTCATTTGCAGTTTTTTTTTCTCCTATCAATTCAAGAACAATAGCTTCTATTTCAGCATGCCATTTCCAGGGGAAGAAATGTTAGTTGTTAGGGTTAGGGTTAGGGCTATTAAGACTCATTCACTGCCAAGCCTATTTAAACAAACTACTAACCATTGCCAGCAACATAGTTTTTTTCAAGTAGTCACAGAATATTGTCATACCGAAAAGCTTTCTCTGCTTCTGCGAGGAAAAAAAGAATCATTTGGCCATTGCAATCCATAGTTATCAGCCCATTAAAACTCCACTGTTTAGCGAGACACATAGCGAGACACGGAAGTGGAGAAGTGGACAATTATTCTGTGAAAAAGATAAACAGGAAGCGGATGGAGCGGTGTTTTTCCGATGACGTCATTTCACTGGTGATCCTAAGAGCCATGCTTTAATGTAGCGGTTCTCAAACATTTTCAAGGACCCCCAGTTTTGGTATGCATTTAGGCCACGGGCTCCCATAACTCTTGAGTGTACACATGGAACCAAATGGGCCATTCGGTTCCATTTGTACACAAATCTTTGAAAAATCTCGGAATAGTCTGTGTTGTGATAGTCTGATCCGCCCACCGGAGAATTCAAAAGACGCCCACTGGTGTGCTAGAATCGGAAAATAATCCTGGTCCATATGCGGCTATCCATTTGAAAGATAGAGGCCCTTGCGTCAACCTCACGTCCAGCTCCTCGTGTTTCTACCATCTGGTCTACAGATCGTCAGCCACCTAGTATGCCAAATCTTTACCAGATTTTTCGTAAATAATTGATGTGTGAATGTATATATTATTCGATTTAACGTTACTTACACGTCACTCAGTTTTTTGGGTGACGTCACAAAGGGTTTTTCTCCACTGTGGACACACTGGTGTCTCCACTGGTGTTGACCTAACCGATTGAAACCCTTGTCACATTGTTGACACACAAAGGGTTTTTCTCTAGTGTGGGTACGCTGGTGTGCCTTCAAGTTACCTAACACACTGAAACCCTTGTCACACTGTTGACAGACAAAGGGTTTTTCTCCAGTGTGGGTACGCTGGTGTGTCTTCAGGGTACCTAACACACTGAAACTCTTGTCACACTGTTTACACACAAAGGGTTTTTCTCCAGTGTGGGTACGCTGGTGTGTCTTCAGGGTATCTAACACACTGAAACTCTGGTCACACTGTTTACACACAAAGGGTTTTTCTCCAGTGTGGGTACGCTGGTGTGTCTTCAGGTGACCTAACTGACTGAAACCCTTGTCACACTGTTTACAGACAAAGGGTTTTTCTCCAGTGTGGGTACGCTGGTGTGTCTTCAGGTGACCTAACTGACTGAAACCCTTGTCACACTGTTTACAGACAAAGGGTTTTTCTCCAGTGTGGGTACGCTGGTGTGTCTTCAGGTGACCTAACTGACTGAAACCCTTGTCACAGTGTTTACACACAAAGGGTTTTTCTCCACTCTGGGTACGCTGGTGTGTCTTCAGGTTGCCTAAACCCAGTTCACAGTGGAAGGGGTTTTCTCCACGTTGGATATGCTGGTGTTTCTTCTGAGCCGATACCTCAATGAAGCTCTTCTCACATATGAGGTTTTCCTTCCTGTGTAGGTTATCAGAAGTTTCTGTACTTTTCCTGGCTGAGACGAAGTCCTCACAAGATCTTGGTTGGTCTGTGTCTCCATTTCTCATCATTTGACAGTAGAGGTTGTTGTGGCTCCCCATGTCTTCATGGAGGAGAACCTGAGATGTGAAGGCGTATGGAAACTCAGAACTGGAGACCTACGTCTTGGAAGATTAGTTCATGGACAGCACTGCCGGTACTTACACTGTTAATTGGAAGGCGTTTCTTTGTCTATTGCGGGTTGGAAAGATTTGGTTTGGATAACTTCTCTTGTTAATCTCTGTCTGCCCCTCAAGTAAATACCTGCTTTACCCTGTTAAAACTCTCTCTTGGTCGTACCCAGACTAAATGTGATGTTTAAAAACTGTGTCACATCTTATTCAGGCTGAGATCTGGTCTGATGTCACAAAACACAAACCGTTGACATCATTCCTAACAACGCCGATTTACACAGACACGTGCGATTCATCTATCAGTGACTTTGGCTTTGTATGGCATTGTTTGTCTGCACACATTTCTCGCTTAAAAAATATGATGATAACTAGGTCCTTACTAGGCCTGTGCGGAAATATCGATATGGCGATATACCGCGATATTACCTCCCGCGATAATTATCGATAAACTGTCGGCAAATATAGATTTTTCATCATACCAGAGATATGTGGATATCATCTGGGATCATCACTTTCTGATCAAAGCCCCATGGCAGTGTTACATAACTTACCAGCCCTGAACCCTAGCATTGATCATTTTGACACATTGCTATACAAGTATAGCCATATCATTCTGTACCAGTTCAAGAAGAGATGTTATCTGTAATCAGAATGTTTTATACATACCCACACTTTTGACTTTTGCTTGGAAAGTGGCCAACTTTTGTGACATTTTGATGCACACTTACATTATTGAACTGGCTGGTTCCAGCATACCTGCTACAATACAACAAACAGCTGCATATCAAGAGGTGAATTCTGTAAAATCACCTTGAGGTTGAGAAGTATTGGAGACATAGCCTAGCCATTCCAAGTCCTGGCTGGCATCTTGAAAATTGTGCCTTTGAGGAACATATTGTCCTATACGTTCAGTATACAAGAGAAGAAATTTAATACACCTTACGATGATACTTGGACACGTCAGCAGTGAAGAACGCGGGGTCACAGGGTGTTTCGGGTCTTTAATCTTCATACACCCTCGCCTCGGCGACCCAGCTGCCCAGCTTGTGTCCGAGTAGCGTGCCACGGATCCCCCCTACGGATCCACAGCCACCGCGAAGCCTTTTCTGCGGCCTCAAGGATGTTCTTGGTGGCTCTCCTCAACCTCAGTACTCTAACTCCAAGGAGTTTGAACACTCTCTGGAGCGAATGACCTGCGAAACCTCTGCACCCGATTTCGACAGGCTCACAGCGGGCTTTCCAGCCATTGCTCCGGCACTCTGTGGTGAGCTCAGAGTATTTGGCCCTCTCGCGCTCATTGGCTTCCTCGATCCTGTCCTCCCATGGGACAGTCAGTTCCAGCAGGACCACTTGCTTTGTGGGCTCCAATGTTATCCATGGTGCCCCTCCTCTGGCACAACTTGCACTCAGGAGTATCTGCCAAGCCCCGGGTGTGAAGGCTATACTTGGGAGGACGTCGTAGACCAGACCTGGGCATTGTGTGGCCCGGGGGCCGTATGCGGCCCCTTGATTCACTCTGACCGGCCCTTGTAGGGTTAATGGCAAATTACAAAATAAAAACATTTTCTAATTTTACCTCATGCATTGACTCAAGCTGCATTTCTATTATTTTGAAGTCTTTTATTCAGGTACGTATGGACGCAATGCGTACATCAGCATGTGTGCGTGATCATTGGATGTTGTCTCAATAACAAGCAGGTGGTCAGACTGGTCACACTTAAAGACGACCTGCCTTACCTTACCCATCAAAAATGGCTAAAGTGGCAAAAAAAAAGAAAAGTCGATACCGAATGCCTGCTTTTCAACAAAAAATGGGCTGCTAAGTATTTATTTAGTCGGATGTAAAGCCGTGTGTTTAGTTTGCGGGGAGCACTGCCTTTTGGCCCGGCCCTCCACAATATTTTCTGTTGTTCATGTGGCCCCATGGAAAAAATATCTGCCCACCCCTGTCATAGACTGATTGAATGAGGAACTTTATGCGCAGAGGTTCAGCTCTCCAGAGCTCTGCCCAGGTGAGTTTGCGAGGATCCGCATGCTCCAACCTTGTCCACGCCCCTTGCTTGGACATGCCGGCCATCTTGCAGCAGCGTTCTTCCTCCACCTCTGCACAGACCTCATCTTGGACCAGTTGACGCTTCTCCTTTCCACGGGCACGGTCGTAGCGTGGCTTTCGAAAGCTTCCCAGGCCTGCCCTCCCCTTTGCCACGGTTCCGACCAAGGTTTTATGCCCAGCCTTGCCTTCACTCTGCTAACGGCTTCTTGTGCCTGCCACTTCCTGCCAGTCTTGACACGGATTCCTGCCGAGGCCAACTTGACGTCTGCCGAGTCCCTGTACATCATCACCTCTTTAGAGCGGGTGACTTTAAACTCTTGGTCTGCTGTATTGCCGCTGCATCCTTCAGGGAACTGTCAAAGATTTTACCCAGGCTCTTGACGGGAAATCATGTTCATGGCCAAGGAGAAGAGTGACACTGAGATTGTACAGCCGGTGATTATGCCCTTCTCCAGGCACTGCCAGGCAGATGTTACTTGGCCTGAGGAGACTCTTGCACTGAAGTCGTTGTAGTAGTCCATGATGAGGTTACAGACTTCTCAGGAACGTGGTGTCTTGTCAGTGCTGTTTCGACAAGCTTGTGCGGGATAGATCTGAACGTGTTGGTTAGTTCAAGCCAGAAGGTTGCCAAGTCTCCTTTGCTTTCCCTTGCCTCCCGGATCAGCTGCGTTACCATTCCTGTATGCTCCAGGCACTCCAGGAACTCCCCCCTTCTGGACAGAGGTATCTATGTAGGCATTATTCAAGAGGAACTCTGTTAGTCGTTGGGACACAATATTCGGCGTGCCTCCACTGGGCGTCAACTTTCCCTCTCCGCCAAATCAACTTTAAGATCTTCCACAGGTGTTCAAGAAGCCGTGGGCACTGCTTGTAGACCTTGTAGGGTATGCCGCTGGGGCCGGGTCGCAGCTTTTACAGCTTCTTGTACCTCTGACAGGGTGGGCTCAGCACTGTTGAATTGGATGACTGGTTCTGCAGGTGTCACCAGTGCCTTGCAAGGGCCAAGCTCTTGATCTCTTGACGTGTCACTGAAGGTGGTGTCGAGATGATGGTTGATCTCTTCTACAGGGCAAGCAAGGTGGCCACTTCGCTTCTGGCCCAGTAGCCTCTTGGTGAAGGCGAAGGGGTTGCCAATAAAGGCGCTTCGCTTCCAAGCCCTTTTCTTGCCCTTCCTTCGGTGCCACTCGGCCCTCCTCAACGTGATGAGTTTCTTCCTTATGATGTTAGTGAGTTCTGACAGTGCAGGTCTCTCCTCTTCCTTGGCTACCTTGAACTGGCATCTTAAGGATTTCAGTTCTTGTCTCAGCTGGCTTATCTTGACTTCCTGCTGGTTGAGCTTTTCTGGGTTGCTTGCTGGGTGGATTGCTCCTCGCTTTTGTTCCATTCCAAAACGCTCAGCTCCTATGCTCATTATGAGGGAGCACATGGTTTGGAGTTTCTGGTCAGCATTGCCCTTCGAGATGACTTCTAGGCTCTTGTCTACGTCCTCATCCAGCTTGTTCCACTCCTTGCTATTGGCTACAGGCTACTTTACCCGACGATGTTCCGATTTCCTGCTTGGAGGGGGGACTTGTGTTGCTTGGAGGTTCCGGGTACTGTGGGGGGACTCCGGACCTGGCTCCTCCTCCGTCTTACCAGGTTCTACAGTCGGCACAACAAGGACTGTTGCGTCAGCTGTCGTTCCTGAGCGTCGCTTCACTTGTTCCTTCTCAAGGCAGGCCATCTTAGTCTGGTGGATCTTCAGACCTGTCGGGTTTTTGCAGAACTTGCCACATATGCAGACTGCACTCGTAATCCGTTGTCCATTTGCTTGGGTCGTTACCAGTAAATCCGTCCGATTGGGGTGCTCATCCCCCCCCCTCTCGGGCATCCCTGGGGGTATTTTTCTGTAGGGTTCTTCGTAGCAATTTTTGGGTGCTCCCTCATGGGAGCTGTAGGTTGGGGGGCTAACCCTTCCTACTGTGGTTTCCGTCTCTCCAGGCTGTCCGCTGTCTCTCCAGCCGTCACCTTACCCTACATTCAATACTGGTCCTCACTAATGCTCATTATACGACAACATTTCCGTCTACTCGCTCTGTGTGAGTAGCCTACCACTAATTACCAGCGGCGTCATCGGCATGTTTGGTCATTTGCAGATTTTCTTTCTCGTATCAATGCAAGAACAATGGCTTCTATTTCAGCATGATGACTTTCCAGGAGGAGAAATGTTAGTTTTCTATTAAACTCATTCACTGCCAAGCCTGTTTAACCAAACTACTAACCATTGCCAGCAACATAGTTTTTTTTTAAGCGGTGAAAACCGCTTTCAAGAAGTGGCTTTGTCCGTCTCGTGCGTCCCGATGTGAGGAGTGGTCAAGCTTCACATGACAATTTGTCTCTGTTGTGATTGTCTGATCCGCCCCCCGGAGCATTCAAAAGACGCCCACTGGTTTGCTAGAATTTGAAAAAAATCCTGGTCCATATGCGGCTATCCATTTAAAAGATAGAGGCCCTTGCGTCAACCTCACGTCCAGCTCCTCATGTTTCTACCATCTGGTCTAGAGATCATCAGCCACCTAGCCGCCACAGAATGCCAAAATCTTTACCATATTTTTGGTAAATAATTGAAGTGTGAATGTATATATTATTTGATTTCACGTTACTTACACGTCACGTTTTTCTCCACTGTGGACACACTGGTGTCTCTTCAGGGACCTTAACACACTGAAACTCTTGTCACATTGTTGACACACAAAGGGTTTTTCTCCAGTGTGAGTACGCTGGTGTGTCTTCAGGGTATCTAACACACTGAAACTCTTGTCACACTGTTTACACACAAAGGGTTTTTCTCCAGTGTGGACACGCTGGTGTGTCTTCAGAGTCACTAACTGACTGAAACCCCTGTCACACTGTTCACACACAAAGGGTTTTTCTCCAGTGTGGACACGCTGGTGTGTCTTCAGTTGACTTAACTGATTGAAACCCTTGTCACACTGTTTACAGACAAAGGGTTTTTCTCCAGTGTGGGTACGCTGGTGTGTCTTCAAGTGACCTAACTCACTGAAACCCTTGTCACACTGTTTACAGACAAAGGGTTTTTCTCCAGTGTGGGTACGCTGGTGTGTCTTCAGGTGACCTAACTGACGGAAACTCTGGTCACACTGTTTACACACAAAGGGTTTTTCTCCAGTGTGGGTACGCTGGTGTGCCTTCAGGGTAGCTAACACATTGAAACTCTGGTCACACTGTTTACACACAAAGGGTTTTTCTCCAGTGTGGGTACGCTGGTGCCTCTTCAGGTCACCTAGCTGACTGAAACCCTTGTCACACTGTTTACAGACAAAGGGTTTTTCTCCAGTGTGGGTACGCTGGTGTGTCTTCAAGTGACCTAACTGACTGAAACCCTTGTCACACTGTTTACAGATAAAGGGTTTTTCTCCAGTGTGGGAACGCTGGTGTGCCTTCAGGGTAGATAACGCACCGAAACACTTGTCACACTGTTTACACACAAAGAGTTTTTCTCCAGTGTGGACACGCTGGTGCCTCTTCAGGTCACCTAGCTGACTGAAACCCTTGTCACACTGTTTACAGACAAAGGGTTTTTCTCCAGTGTGGGTACGCTGGTGTACCTTCAGGTGATCTAACCTACTGAAACCCTTGTCACAGTCTTTACACACAAACCCTTTCTCTCCACTGTGGGTACGCTGGTGTTTCTTCAGAGCCGTTACATCATTGAAGCTCTTCTCACATATGAGATTTTCCTTCCTGTGTAAGTCATTAGATGTTTCTGTACTTCTCCTGGCTGAGACAACGTCCTCACTTGATTGGTCTGCGTCTCCTCGTTTCTGACTGGTTACAAAGGAAAATGAGGGGAGCTGTCCATTTCTCATCATTTGACAGTAGCGGTTGTTGTGGCTCCCCTTGTCTTCATGGAGGAGAACCTGAGATGTGAAGGCGTACGGAAACTCAGAACTGGAGACCTACGTCTTGGAAGATTAGTTCATGGACAGCACTGCCAGTACTTACACTGTTAATTGGAAGGCGTTTCTTTGTCTATTGCGGGCTGGAAAGATTTGGTTTTGACAACTATTCTGTCAATCTCTGTCTCCCCCTCAAATAAATCCCTACTTTACCATGCTAAAACTCTCTCTTGGTCGTACCCAGACTAAATGTGATGTTTAAAAACATCTTATTCAGGCTGAGATCTGGTCTGATGTCACAAAACACAAACCGTTGACATCATTCCTAACAACGCCGATTTACACACGTGCGATTCATCTATCAATGACTTTGGCTTTGTATGGCATTGTTTGTCTGCACACATTTATCGCTTAAAAATATGATGAAAACTAGGTCCTTACCCGTTCCTTACCCGACATTTGTCCTTTTATGCCCCTTCTGATTTGCTACGGGCATAGACGGCTGTAGAAAAGTCACCAACTCTCCCCCTGGCCAATTCCCCTGGACTGACTGCACCCCCTTCACCTGCTCTAACTCATCCTCCACACCTGCGCCTACTCACAGCCCAATCAGTGTCACTCTATAAATACTGCCGGTGCCCTCACTCTTGGTTGAGCAGCAGACAAGAAACATCCACCTGAGAGATTCCTTGCCTGGAGTCTAGCATGGTGTGCGTCACTGACGTGAGTTGTTTGTGATGTATTTCATTGTGATGTATTTTATTGGTTATTGTGATTGCTAACTGAATTCTGAAGATGTGACTCTGACCTTGTTCTAGTAATGTTTGTATATTGTATTATATTATTATATTGTATTGGATCGTATCTAATGTATTATTTTATCTGTCTATTGTAGAATAAAACCATAACAAGTTGATATCATCTGTGATCATCGCTTTCTGATCAAAGCCCCATGGCAGTGTTACATAACTTACCAGCCCTGAACCCTAGCATTGATCATTTTGACACATTGCTATACAAGTATAGCCATATCATTCTGTACCAGCTCAAGAAGAGATGTTATCTGTAATTGGAATGTTTTATAAATACCCACACTTTTGACTTTTGCTTGGAAAGTGGACAACTTTTGTGACATTTTGATGCACAATTACATTATAGAACTGGCTGGTTCCAGCATACCTGCTACAATTCAACAAACAGCTGCATATCAAGAGGTGAATTCTGTAAAATCACCTTGAGGTTGAGAAGTATTGGAGACATAGCCTAGCTATTCCAAGTCCTGGCTGGCATCTTGAAAATTGTGCCTTTGCGGAACGTATTGTCCTAGATGTTCAGTATACAAGAGAATAACTTTAATACACCTTACGATGATACTTGGACACGTCATTGGTGAAGAACCCGGGGTCTCAAGGTGTTTCGGGTCTTTAATCTTCATACACCCTCGCCTGGGCGACCCAGCTGCCCGGCTTGTGTCCGAGTAGCGTGCCACGGATCCCCCCTACGGATCCACAGCCACCGCAAGGCCTTTTCTGCAGCCTCAAGGATGTTCTTGTTGGCTCTCCTCAACTGCAGTACTCTAACTCCAAGGAGTTTGACCTGCGAAACCTCTGCGGCCGGTTTCGACAGGCTCACAGCGGGCTTTCCAGCCATTGCTCCGACACTCTGTTGAGCTCAGAGTATTTGGCCCTCTCGCGCTCATTGGCCTCCTCGATCCGGTTCTCCCATGGGACAGTCAGTTCCAGCAGGACCACTTGCTTTGTGGGCTCCAATGTTATCCATGGTGCCCCTCTTCTGGCACAACTTGCACTCAGGAGTATATGCCAAGCCCCAGGTGTGAAGGTTGGCTGGACTTGGGAGGACATCGTAGAGACGCAGACTGATTGAATGAGGAACTTTATGCGCAGAGGTTCAGCTCTCCAGAGCTATGCCCAGGTGAGTTTTTAGGATCCGCATGGTCCAACCTTGTCCACGCCCCTTGCTTGGACATGCCGGCCCCATCTTGCAGCAGCGTTCTTCCTCCACCTCTGCACGGACCTCATCTTGGACCAGTTGACGCTTCTCCTTTCCACGGGCACGGTCGTAGCGTGGCTTTGGAAAGCTTCCCAGGCCTGGCCTCCCCATTGCCACGGTTCCGACCAAGGTTTTATGCCTAGAGCGGGTGACTTTAAACTCTTCTGTTAGTCCACTGAAAGGGAGGTGCCGTTTGGTGGAATGCCCATACAGGGCAATGCTGCTTATGGTCTTCTCTAGTGCCTCTACCATTGTCATTGGTACATTGTAGACTAACAGGGGCCAGAGTATTCTAGGCAGGACTCCATGCTGGTACATCCAGGCCTTGAACTTTCCTGGAAGACCGGATTTGTCAATGGCTGTGAGCCAAGATGACAATCACTCTTGGTCTGCTGTATTGCCGCTGCATCCTTCAGGGAACTGTCAAAGATTTTACCTAGGCTCTTGACAGGCTTTTCGGTCACCGTTGGAATCTTGGTCCCTTGCAGTGTAAAGCGGAAATGGTCGGCCACTTCGTCGTCTTGAAGCTCATCTTTGCCATGAGATGAGCTGTTCAAGCCCCTGAAGGAGCCACCTGCACCCAGGCACAGATGTTGTGATCACTGTTAAGTCATCCATAAAGGCTCTTATGGGCGGCTGCCGGGTCCCAGATCTTGATTTGGGCCCTTTGCATTCTACCTCGGCAGACTTAACAATCATGTTCATGGCCAAGGAGAAGAGTGACACTGAGATTGTACAGCCGGTGATTATGCCCTTCTCCAGGCACTGCCAGGCAGATGTTACTTGGCCTGAGGAGACTCTTGCACTGAAGTCGTTGTAGTAGTCCATGATGAGGTTACAGACTTCTCAGGAACATGGTGTCTTGTCAGTGCTGTTTCGACAAGCGTGTGCAGGATAGATCCGAACGCGTTGGTTAGTTCAAGCCAGAGGGTTGCCAAGTCTCCTTTGCTTTCCCTTGCCTCTCGGATCAGCTGTGTTACCATTCCTGTATGCTCCAGGCACCCAGGCACTCCAGGAACTCCCCCCTTCTGGACAGAGGTATCTATGTAGGCGTTCTTCAAGAGGAACTCTGTTAGTCGTTGGGACACAATCTTAAAGAAAATCTTGCTCAGCTGTGAGATTATACGAAACTGCTTGATGTTGCTAGAGTTCTCTTCCTTCGGGATCCAGACACCTTCGGCGTGCCTCCACTGGGTGGCAACTTTCCCTCTCTGCCAAATGAATCACCTTTAAGATCTTCCACAGGTGTTCAAGAAGCCGTGGGCACTGCTTGTAGACCTTGTAGGGTATGCCGCTGGGGCCGGGAACCGAACAAGATCTTGCAGCTTTTACAGCTTGTACCTCTGACAGGGTGGGCTCAGCACTGTTGAATTGGGTGGTTCTGCAGATGTCACCAGTGCCTTGCAAGGGCCAAGCTCTTGATCTGTTGACGTGTCACTGAAGGTGGTGTCGAGATGATGGTTGATCTCTTCTACAGGGCAAGCAAGGTGGCCACTTCAGTTCTGGCCCAGTAGCCTCTTGGTGAAGGCGAAGGGGTTGCCAATAAAGGCGCTTCCCTTCCGAGCCCTTTTCCTGCCCTTCCTTCGGTGCCACTCGGCCCTCCTCAACGTGATGAGTTTCTTCCTTATGATGTTAGTGAGTTGTGAAAGTGCAGGTCTCTCCTCTTCCTTGGCTACCTTGAACTGGCGTCTTAAGGATTTCAGTTCTTGTCTCAGCTGGCTTATCTTGACTTCCCGCCGGTTGAGCTTTGCTGGGTTGCTTGCTGGGTGGCTTGCTCCACACTTTTGTTCCACTCCAAAATGCTCAGCTCCTATGCTCATTATGAGGGAGCACATGGTTTGGAGTTTCTGGTCAGCATTGCCCTTCGAGATGGCTTCTAGGCTCTTTTCTACGTCCTCATCCAGCTTGTTCCACTCCTTGCTGTTGGCTACAGGCCACTTTACCCGACGATGTTCCGATTTCCTGCTTGGAGGGGGGACACATACGGAGGTTTCACGCCCGTATGTGGAGCATCAGAGTTTTCCGGAACCGGCACTGTGTCTGCAGAGATCTCCATATATGGGCATAAGTGGACACAGGCAAACAGACAGATAACTCCATATATGGGCAAAAATGGACACAGGCAAACAGATGGTCAAAACAGGTCCTACAGAGATCTCCCTATATGGGCATAAATGGACACAGGCAAACAGATGGTCAAAACGGTTGCTATGACAACAGGTATAATGGGATTTGCATTAAAGGGCGGGACATTCATTCCCTATTTACATCGTTCCCGAGTTGGCCAGGTCGCCGACTAGACGCTCGCCCGCCCGACCGGCCGTTATTTTTCTGTTCTGAGTGAAAGAAAATATGATCACTTGAAAATTTCAGAAATACTCAGATTGATTTAACCCCAAGCCTCCAAAATATATATATAAAAAAACAAGATTAAAAGAACCTGTGGCTGTCTAGTGTAGTGGTCAGGGAATATGCCTTTCATGCAGAAGGTTGTTGGATTGAATCCCGCCTGGGTTTGATATAAGTATAATACCATGACATTTAGTAGACTTGTACAGTTTGGGTCCTTGAACAATGTCTGATATGGAGCCTTCCCAAAAATGCCCCTCCTTCATGCATATTTTAATATCCGCCGTTACTAAATAATGTATTTTGCATCATAACCCCTGAACCAAGCATTATAATACAAACTGTGATGTCTGCACCTATTTTGTGATGGCCAAGGAATGCAATGATTTCATGTACCAGCTCAGTGGCCTAGTGGTTTGACTGTCTGCCCTGAGACTGGGAGATCCGGGTTCAAACCCCGGTTGGGTCATACCGAAGACTAAAAAATGGGACCCAGTTCCTCCCTGCTTGGCACTCAGCATCAAGGGTTTGTTTGGGGGTAAGTCCCTGCGACATACTAGCGCCATGTCCAGGGGGTCTACTTGTACATCAAGCTACCTCACGCTACAGAAACTGGAGATCCTGCACTATAAGACTCATGGCTTGTCCGAGTCATATGGGCCTCATGACTTGGCAAGGCTTACTTACTTACTATGTACAGCATCATAAACTGTCCAGGTGAATAGTATCACAGCATTTTATGTCTGTTGCATATACAGTCTCTTACAGGGTTTTTCTCCAGTGTGGACACACTGGTGCTTTTTCAGGTGACCTAACTGATTAAAACCCTTGTCACATTGTTGACACACAAAGGGTTTTTCTCCAGTGTGGATACGCTGGTGTGCCTTCAGGTTACCTAACACACTGAAACTCTTGTCACAGTGTGACAAGAGTTTCAGTGTGTTAGGTAACCTGAAGGCACACCAGCGTACAGTGTGACAAGAGTTTCAGTGTGTTAGGTAACCTGAAGGCACACCAGCACACTGGAGAAAAACTCCAGTGTGGGTACGCTGGTGTGTCTTCAGGATACCTAACACACTGAAACTCTTGTCACACTGTTTACACACAAAGGGTTTTTCTCCAGTATGGGTACGCTGGTGTGTCTTCAGGTAAACTAACACACTGAAACCCTTGTCACACTGTTTACACACAAAGGGTTTTTCTCCAGTGTGGATACGCTGGTGTTTCTTCAGGTCACCTAGCTGACTGAAACTCTTGTCACACTGTTTACACACAAAGGGTTTTTCTCCAGTGTGGGTACGCTGGTGTGTCTTCAGGTGACCTAACTGACTGAAGCCCTTGTCACACTGTTTACAGACAAAGGGATTTTCTCCAGTGTGGGTACGCTGGTGTGACTTCAGGGTAGCTAACTCACTGAAACCCTTGTCACACTGTTTACACACAAAGGGTTTTTCTCCAGTGTGGACACGCTGGTGCCTCTTCAGGTCACCTGGCTGACTGAAACCCTTGTCACACTCTTTACAGACAAAGGGTTTTTCTCCACTGTGGGTACGCTGGTGTGTCTTCAGGTGATCTAACCTACTGAAACCCTTGTCACAGTCTTTACACACAAAGGTTTTCTCTCCACTGTGGGTACGCTGGTGTGTCTTCAGGGTAGCTAACACACTGAAACCTTTGTCACACTGTTTACACACAAAGGGTTTTTCTCCACCGTGGGTACGCTGGTGTTTCTTCAGAGCCGTTACCTCAATGAAGCTCTTCTCACATATGAGGTTTTTCTTCCTGTGTAAGTTATCAGATGTTTCTGTACTTCTCCTGGCTGAGACGAAGTCCTCACAAGATCTTGGTTGGTCTGTGTCTCCTCGTTTCTGACTGGTTACAAAGGAAAATGAGGGGAGCTGTCCATTTCTCATCATTTGACAGTAGCGGTTGTTGTGGCTCCCCATGTCTTCATGGAGGAGAACCTGAGATGTGAAGGCGTACGGAAACGCAGAACTGGAGACCTACGTCTTGGAAGATTACTTCATGGACAGCACTGCCGGTACTTGCACTGTTAATTGGAAGGGGTTTCTTTGTCTATTGCGGGCTGGAAAGATTTGGTTTTGATAACTTCTCTGTCAATCTCTGTCTCCCCCTCAAGTGTCCCCCTCAAGTAAATCCCTGCTTTGCCCTGCTAAAACTCTCTCTTGGTCGTACCCAGACTATATTTGATGTTTAAAAACTGCTTCACATCTTATTCAGGCTGAGATCTGGTCTGATGTCACAAAACACAAACCGTTGACATCATTCCTAACAGAGCCGATTTACAGACACATGTGCGATTCATCTATCAGTGACTTTGGCTTTGTATGGTATTGTTTGTCTGCACACATTTCTTGCTTAAACAAATATGATGATAACTAGGTCCTTACGCGTACCTTACCCGTTCCCCGTTACGCAGACGGATGGAGGTTTTATCCCGTTTTATAGCACTATATTTTAGTGTCATGTGAAACTTGACCAATAATGGAAATTGGCCCTTTTATAGTCTAGTTGGCTGAAATGTCATGTGAGGCTCACCAATCCACCGATACCCAAGGTTTTTGGACATTTGTCCGTTTATGCCCGTTCTGATCTGCTACGGCCCCTCTTCTAGCCCTTATATATGCCTCGATATTATGACGTCACCCTTTGCCCCTCTCTGATTGGCTACAGGCATAGACGGCCCCTATCGTGGCAATTATTTTCCTTGATGTCATGACGTCACCCTTTGCCCAGCTCAGCTGGCCCACTTATGACCCAGCAGAGCGTGCACTTGTTGATAGTGACGTCACCAATAATGCTGGTCCCTGATTGGCTGAGGATGATGGACGGACAGACATTTCGTTGTTTAATTGTGGTCTCGCTGCACACGTATGTTATCTTCATTATTTATCTATAAAGTTGTCCTCAAAATAACGTAATCTATCAGTCAAGTTCTCCTCAAAATGACGTAAGACATTGCCTTTGTACCGACAGTACAAAGACAGGGCCCTTAGCCAATGAGGTGCAGCCAAAGGGTAGATCTTCGTGCCCATACATGGTGTTACATGCGAGCCCACACTGTTTCGTAGGAACAGTATTTCTAGTTATTATTACTATTATTAGTGGCCAAGCCACAAAGTGGCAAAGGACACTCATTGATATTGTACTTCACCATTTTGAATTATATGAAAAACAGTAAAAATCTATCTCCTCCTGGGATTTTCGCGTCACGTCCACGAAACCTTTTTTACATGAACTTTGGACCAATATGGTCTCGGTGGATTCTTTTTAAAGTGAAACATTATTTTTTAATAATTCACTGAATATTGCAGTTTTATGCAAATTATTCTTCTGCCTCTAATCGCATGGCATTTGGCAAAGATGTAGAGGGTTAGTCCAAATATCACTGAAACCAATCTTATTCGAATTGGCCAAAGGAGGGCGCTATACGAAGCGTTTGAAAATTCAAAGACATGCAACTTGCTTACACGCGTGCCTTGACTCAAGTGGAAGACATCTGTGTCTTTGTTAAGTAAGCTCCACCCTTAGATTTTCCGCCATTTTGAGCAGTTTGTAAAACGCTTAAACCCGCTTTGATTCTGGAATTTTCGCGTCAAGTGCACAGAATTTGTTTTATATGAACTTTGGAGCAATATCTAAAGATCTGTAAGATCGGATTTTTTTTATGCCAAACAACTTTTACGTTCTGACTTTTGACCTCTGACCTTTAGTTCTCCCACCACCATTTTGAATTATATGAAAAACAGTAAAAATCTATCTCCACATCTAACACTTTTTTAATAATTCAATGAATATTGCAGTTTTATGCAAATTATTCTTCTGCTTTTAAAACATACATGCAAAGTCACATTTTCATGATGAAATACTGTAGAGGGTTCGTCCAAATATCACTGAAACCAAAACAAATAAATCATATTTGAACTGGGGACCCCCCACCCTGACGTGAGTAGGGGTTTCCCATGCTCTGGGGCCTTAAGCTAGATGCAGAATAGAGTTGGGACGTTCGCGAACAAATCTAATCTTTTGAACGGCTCTTTGAAGTGAACGATGGGATCCGGTTTGCGCAGTAGAAAGCCGTTCATTTGCGGGGGAGACCCCCTCCCCCCAATTCAACATATCCTTGCTACTCCACTGAGTACTGACTGAGTACAGTGAGTGAGTGGGAGAGAGAGAACAAGGGGAGGAGCCAGTTCATTGTTGCCTGCTTGTTTTTTTAGGTGTTGCATGAATAACAAAAGTCAAGGTAGCTTAAAATTTAAACACACAAATATACAAGGAGCCAAATGAGCCAAATGGAAAAATGTAATTTTTTTTATTTTTTCGAGCCGGGCCGCCGGCCGTCATCTGTTTACACGGCCCGCGAGAGTGTCGCGCCGCCGATATTTACCATCCACTCCAATGCAATCCAGGATCTTTAGAGCTCATTTTCTCTGTTCCATGCATATCCATGAGGTGTGCAAGGTTTAATCATGGCTAAATCGCCGAAAATAGGGCTTCTAAAATGCTTGGTAGCCAATTACTAACTTCAAGCTAACTTCATCCTGTCCCTGTTGATGACACAAAGGAAAGTGTTCAGGCTTGTCATGGCTGCGCAGGGCTTGTGCTGTTACAGCACTTGTGGATGGGTGTTTTCTATGGCCACTGGGCGCCCTCTAGTGGTGAAAAGGTGGCATTGAAAGCGTTAAGTGAGCCAGATCCATGGCTCTGACTCACTTCAAAGAGCCATAAATCCCACCTCTAATGCAGAATAGACCCAAATTTAGAGTGTCACGGGGCAGCCCGTGCCCTATATACACACACACACACACACACACACACACACACACACACACACACACACACACACACACACACACACACACACACACACAAACAATGATTTAGGACAATGGACACACCTTTGTAACCCAGGGTTCAGATTGAATATATTTTATTTTTCAAATAGAATGTTTTCTTATTTTTCACATGCAATGTTTTGCTCCCGGTCCACAAGTCATAATCAGCCATAGCTGCCCAGCAATTGGCAATCAAACCACACCCAGTATAAAGCCAGTCAGTCTGCAGTTGCTCAGTGTGGTGCTCAGGTTTGTACTCTTTTTATTATTTCAACAACTATTACAATTTCTGACAGTTTAATTCATTCATTATTTATACTTACCCATACAATAATTTGGCTTTTAGATACCATACCTGACCATACCTACATGATCCACTCGCTACACTGGCTGTGTGATTGAGGAACAATGTGACTTGGTGAGTGACCATGTGCTCTGTAATGTTTTTATGTTTGTTTTTGGTTTTTGGGATTTATATGTAAAAAGATTTATTTTGGAATGTAATGCTTGTATGTAAGCTGCTAAGGTTGATTACTGAATTGATGTATTTTGAGTTTAAAGACAAGCTTGTAGATCAGCAGATTAGCAGAATATTTTGTTTTAAACTGGTAGATCGGCAGATTAACTGAATTTGTTATTTTGTATTAATTTGGCCTTTTCCTCTGTATCCAGGCCAGGTTTTTTGGTTAGGAACTGAACTGAATGATGGCAAGCCAGCCCTGTACGATCCCTGTATGATCCCAGTCGAGGGGCCTGTTTCACTAACAGAGGTTTAGTTAATCCAGGATCTAAACCTAATCCAGGTTTGCCAAAGACTCCTCCGTTTATCCTGGTTTATTCCGTTCAACTAACGTCAAGCCAGGCTGAGAAGCAGCAGCTTTAGCGAGCCAGGATCATTGAAGCTGGCTAAAAGCTCGTTCACGTATCCCTTGAAAAGCCCATGCGGTCGAGCGCAGATTCCTTGATTGTGACCAATCATGTAACCAAACAGAGCGGCATTCTTCTGTCGCCGATTAATTTGTTTATTTAAATTGTTAATGAGTTTCCACCCAAATGATATTTGTTTAATAGTAACACATCTTTACTATGTATACTATAGGTTACTTTTAGGCAATGGGTTATTTTGGAAGTATTTAAAGGAAGTATGTGGAAGTATTGTTGCTAATTGTGGCTGTGTCCTGTGGTACAGTCCACTCCTATTTAAAGGAGGCCACAGGGACAGACAAGGTAGTTAGTTGGATGTGGACAACAACACAGAACATCCCTGAGGGGAAGCTACAGGACCTTGCAGTGATCAAGGTGTTTCCTGAAGAGAGCTCTATCCCAGCTGGGTTTGTCATGTTAGTTTGCCAAAGTATTTATTTTTAGCTTACCCTATTTTTGTATTTCGACCAGTATTCGTTTGGCTACCTGAAATGCCTGTGAACCTGCACTGAAGTGAGTTACGAAGCTCAGATCTGTTGACAAATGAAAGGTCGCCACCATGATACTTGGAATGTAGGAGTTGAGGCATTACATTTATTTTGACTCTGTTACACAGATTAATATTGTAAAAATAGCAGATCTACAAGCTCACAATGCAAGGCGTTGTGAGCTTTTGCACTATGCACTGTTGAGTCAAATCTCAGGAGAGGAGATTCTCCCATTATGTTCAACACCAATTCTGAAAACTATATTTCCCTGCATTTTTCAACACTGTTCCTACAATTTTGGCCTAAAATCACACAAATTTGATGGCAAATCACAACCTCCACCCCTGCTTTCTCACAGGGCCCTCTTCTAGCGCCACCATCAGGCTGATCTTTACAAAACACATTTTTCAACACTGCTCCTACATATTTTGCCCTAAAAACACGCAAAGCGGTACACAGTATCATACCAGTGTGAACTGAGCGGTGGTGTCCAAGCATTTCAAGGTTGTGTGTATGCGTGCAATCCGTGCATACACTTTAGAAACCGTTAAACACACTCTCTCACACACACACACACACACACACACACACACACACACACACACACACACACACACACACACAGACACACACACCTCTATTCCCCCGTAGCTTGATCTACCTACGTTTATTTTATTATCAAAGCAATAAGAACATAAAAGAAATTGGTGATACTTGCTAAGCACTGTCAGGTTTACATAAAAAGGTGGTAGGCCTACTCTCACTATTAAGGTATTTTTCCTCCTGTAAATGTAATTTGCAGAAGGTATTTTAGAGAGGTTATTTTACAGGTTCCAGTCAGTGTCTTTAAAGCCGATGATCACCGGATCAAGTCTCACCTCATGCAGACTATTTAAATTGCATATTATAGTGCTCGGAAGAGCACTGCTTCTAGTTTTTTCTTTGATTTATTTTCCCACTTTTCCCTTGCTTTACCTTGCTGCTTTTGTGAGGTTGGAGGAAATCCGGTTGGTTCTGATAAACCAAATAAAATCAGTTTGACATCTTGTAACTGACATAGTGTGCTTTAAAACGGTGAACAGAACAGACATATACATATTGAATTTTATGGTACATCCTGCTATACAGTTATGGGTTCAAGTCTGCTTTGTCCTCTTTCCTGTTGCACACACACACACACACACGCGCACACACACACACACACACACACACACACACACACACACACACACAGGTTTGCAATTGCTACTTTGTGGGGACATTACAAATAGTCGACTATCTTTGTGGGGACATTCCATTCATTTTAACCCTAAACCCTAACCCTAACCCTAACCCTTAACCTAACCCCTAAAGACCTTGTGGGGACGTATTAATTTGTCCCCACATGTTTTTTTCCCTGGATTGTACTATCTTTGTGGGGACATGAGGTCCCCTCAAAGATAGCTCACACACACACACACACACACACACACACACACACACACACACACACACACACACACACACACACACACACACACACGCATGTGTACGTACACACACACACACACACACACACACACACACACACACACACACACACACATACATACATACACAACCCCTCTCTTGGGATTACTTTGCTCCATTCAGCATGACATCAAAAAGGAAATAACAGTCTTCTGTGTTCTTTTCATCCATGAAAGAGAATAAATTCAAATCCTTCCCTCACAAAAGTGAAAGAGTCGGAAGCTTTCAGCTGGGATTGTGTGCTTTTGTTGTCGACAATAACGAATACGAAAGACCTGGATTCCGTCTGAAAGAGGAAAGCAAATTAAATATATTGAACAGATGACATGACAGCAGACAGCAGACAGACAAAGACGGTGCATGTCAAAAGCTTTTATTGTTGGCGTAATTGTTTGTCGGCTGTCGTCCACGTGGATTTGTGGTTTTGTTTTATCCAGCTGCCCTCAGGACCTGCGTGTGCATTTAATCGTGATGACGTCCTTTGAATAGATCAATTAATGCCCTTATTTTGAAAGGGGCTGAAAAAGAGCTCTATTTTATTTTTCTCTGCTGAGCGGAGTGAGAGGGGGTGATGGGAGCAGGCGCGGTTCTAGCCCTGAGCAGCAGGGGGTGCTACAGGGAGCTTTTGCCGCGGGCGCTTGTGCATGCACAAAATATGCGCGACCGCAGTTTTATTAATTTATTTTTTAAGTTTTGCAGTCATTTTGCCCTATTCACCAGCAGTCTCCCAGTCCCCAACCACCCCTTAGGTTAAGCAAAACAAGCCAAAAACAACAGTTTAAGTCCTGTTGTATAGTTGGGACTGAACAAATTGAATGTAAAGGAGTAGTAGGCTGTACAAATAAACATACAGCTTCATCTTGCATAAGGGAATTAATTATATTGGACTAATAATCGCGCAGGCTCAGGCTGTGTGTTTGCATGCATACTGCATGGTTTCATAAATTGTTTCTGTTGCATCGAGGCCAACAACACATGTACAGAATAATGAGAAATATAGTCTGAAAGTGAGGTCTGCGCAAATGTTTCATAGGTTGATATTCATCTGTCCAGAAATTAATCAATTATAGACTACTCACTGTATGGTCGAGTGGTCACGATAGTGTGTCCATCCATGCATCTCTGTTATGCAACTTTGGGAAAGTTGTAAAGGCTTTGGTGGTGATCTTGTACAGTTTCCATAACATCTCCTCGTAAAGAACTTCAATCGAGTGTATTGTTTGTTTTATATGGGTTGTTAGTTGTCCTGCGTGCCTTCCATAATTCCCATGGTCCATGGGTTAATGGACTGCTGTCTTCTCTCTCCCCCCAGCGCCCCCGTTCGCAAATTAATGTGTAGGCTAAACTGTTCTGATAATACAACTTGTTTTGGCTGTCCATTCATGATGTATATCTTAAACTGCACGGTCGTATTCCAAACCAATGCATCTTAACTCTTTTACTGCCACAGAATTGAACAAAAAGCTCCATCCACTGCCAGCTAAATTGAGAATTGTCGCTCATCTTTGAAGGCCTACTGGAGAAATTTGGTTTCGACTATAAAGACAACAATTATATGGCAACGTAGAATAGAATGTCTACTTTGCAACAGAAAAAGATTTCGAGCTTTTATCTTGTTCTGTTCATTAGCTAGAAGCTGCAGAATGTGGCCTAAAAACAGCTCTTTGAGAACATAAAGCTGAGAAAAATGCATTTTTGTGAAGAATACATTTTCAGGCAGAAATCTCTCTTTAGCCTTTTATTGTTGGCTTCAGTAACATCACACCTATGATCAGTGGTTGTTTACAAACAAATTCAAAAAAATAAAAACAAGAAAAAGTGTCTTTTTACACACTTTTAGTGTGTAAGAGAAGTAAGAGCAGTAGTAAGAGCAGTGCAGAACATTGACACAGTGACATGAGCTTCAGCCTGAATCCTGCTTCAGCTTTCAGGGTTCTCTTTATCTCACTGTGACACTACATGTCTACAGAGTGTATATGTGTGTGTGCGTGCGTGCGTGCGTGCGTGCGTGCGTGTGTGTCATTCAGCCTGCACAGGGCCTGGGGCTCCATTCTGTTTCACTCCAGCCAGGCTCCTCCGGAAGGGCTCCACCGGGTCTGCTGAACTCGTACACGAGCCCATGGTCGATCTGTAAATTATACAAATACATAATTACTATAAAATACATGAAAAATAGTACACCTTCAAGCTCACAACGCGTCACAGCAGAATGCGTGACGCCCTCTCTCTCACACACACACACACACACACACACACACACACACACACACACACACATCCTTGTGTGACTCGTACACGAGCCCATGGTCGATCTGTAAATTATACAAATACATAATTACTATAAAATACATGAAAAATAGTACACCTTCAAGCTCACAACGCGTCACAGCAGAATGCGTGGAGGTTGGGGGCCTACTATTTTCATCAAAAGGCCGTTTTAGAAATGTCAACCCCTGCCTCTCTAACATTCTATGCACTTCCTGCTTACCACACAAATATATATATATATATATATATATATATATATATATATAGTAATTATGTAAAAACAGCATTCATGGTCTGGAGAGGGCACTTTTTACAGATGGATAAAAGGGCAGGGGCTCAAGCCCCCTTTGATGTCTATGTGAGCATGTGCATGGTGCTAAGTCTGATTTACAGAAAAAAGTTTGTTTTTTCTTTACCTATCCTTGTCCTTGGACGACCACGATGTGGAAATGAAGAAGTAGGCTCATCATCATCGTCGACTCATCATCTAAAATCATAGCCAGGAAAATATCAAATAGTTTATATCTAAACAAATCAATTTACAATTTTGACATTTAGCAAATGACTTACAATAAGTTCATATATAACATAAAATGCAGTTATAGTAAATAGTTACCATGCATTTACTGTCACAGTGAAATTCCCTTTATACCCTGTATACCTATATAAAATGTCACAATGCAACATAGCTCTGTTTACACAAAGCTGTACTCCCTCCAACTATGTTCCCCATTTTCAACAGTTTTTATTTGTAACACTTGCTTTGGCAATGTAAACGTATGTTTTCTCATGCCAATAAAGCTCCTTTGAATTGAACTGAAAAGCTACATCATCAGCTACTGATGATGATGATGATGATGACGATAAAAAGAAACCTCTCCCTCTCTCTCACACACACACGCATCGTACGCACGCACACACAAACTAAGCCAATAAATCCTAAATTCCCATCAAATAATCTTAGTAGGCTGTGCAGTGCACGTACACTACACGCGGTACGTGCACGCGCGTGATAGGAACTCCACGTGTGTCCTGAGTAGCGACAAAAACAAACAAAGCACGTGGATCCTAACTGCTTGGATCAAGTTACTGATCCGGTCCGGATACGGAAACATTTCTTGCATGTATGTGTACGTGTAAATAGCCGGATGCAGTAGGCGGGCTCTAGACCGGATCCCAATGTCGGAGTGGCAACACGTCGCAATGGAAAACCGTTACCCACTGACCATCCCCCCATCCCAGGCTTCCAGTTCCACACGGATGCTCTGTTATCACACAGTATACAACTATATACAGTATACAACTATACAATACATACATGCACTGGATTGGAAGTCTTACTTTGGACAGTAGAATCGTGGCCTCTGTTCTCCGAGGGGTCTCTACGCGGAAGCCATTCTTCATTGGCCAAATCGCCCAGTTTGTCCGTCTTTTCGCGGCGGTACATGGGTCTCTGCTGCTGCGGCGATGTGAGCCCCCGGGCGGGGGGATCCATCCTACACGGGGGTCGAGCTCCGTCGGGATCGGTTTCCACAATATCACGAGGCTCTTGATCCATTTTTGGACCCCGGTTCTTCGCGACTGGCACCATCTTAGTCTGGGATCGCTTCCAATTTCGGGCTTTTGATCCGGTCGGGAGCGGATGACGTCCTACGTTCTTCAATCTTTTTATCTTCAATAACAATGGCTACAGTGATCTTTTTCTCTTCTTCTTCATCATCATTATCATCATCATCATCGTCATCATCACGACCACCACCACCATGGGCGCTGGTCCTGGGTCACCAACACGGGTAGGTTGTGTAATCCTAATTCTAACAAAGTTTATTTCTATCGGTCAGGGGGGGTTGGGTCGCACTTCGGCGGAATGATACCAGCAAGTTGAGGCTGAGTTGGCCTAATACATCTCAATATTCTAGTACTGCTAAATACTACTACCTACTACAATTACTATACTACTAATACTATAAAACAACTGATTTCCGACAAAATGATCGCTTTTACCAACGTTTCTCTCTCTCTTTCTCTACTAACAGCCCGATGCATAAAACAATATAGTCCCTCAATGCTGCTAGCAGCTAGCAGTGGCGTCAGTTCAGAACAAGCTAAGGTATGGCAACATGACTGGTGTCTGGTGAAGACACCAGTCATGTTGCCATACCTTAGCAACAGGCACGATGAAAAGTACATTTTTATTATTTCCCCCTGTCAAGGTATGGCAGCTGCATACCCCTGCCATACCCAATTGACGCCCCTGGCAGCTAGTCGCTCTGGGCAGGCGGAGCCAGGACAGTCTGTTTACTTTTTTTTTTATGAAAGGTTTCCGGCTGTCCTCAAAATGACACAGACGACCAATTATGCATTCAAAAGTTGCGCAAGGACGACTTTTATCATAATCCATAAAAAACATCAAACGAACGAACGGGCGTATTGGCACAGACGTCCCTGGAGGATTGGGGCGAACAGGAACGTTCAAAGCAGTATAAGAGTTAACAACATAACAAACCGACAACTAGGGCCAACCCAGCAACAACTATCGTTTCCTGTCTTACTTTCACAATAAAGTGTCTCCCGTTTACCTCCCAATGCAGCTTATTTCACGCAGGTTATTAACAGGAAAAAGTGTAGCTTAACCCGTGTGTTTTTGTGCAACCAAACGTGCATGGGAGAGAGAATGATGAGGGTGAGAGAGAGAGAGAGAGACATTGAGAAACAGAGAGAGAGAGAGAGAGAGAGAGAGAGAGAGAACTGCCGTTGTTTAGGAGTAGTACTGCACTTGGTATTTCTCCGTCTGACCGTCTCTCTCTCCCGATTTTGCTAGCCCTGAAAACTACCGGTGCTAGTTCGGAAAATAGTGGTGCTTAAGCGCCAAAAGCCTCCGCGTAAATCCGCCACTGGATGGGAGGTTATGCCAGGAGAGTGCTATACTGTACTGGATCCACATCCTAGAACAGTGGTTACCAGACCTTTTAGTTCAAGACCCACAAGAGAAATTAGACGTTTGCCTGGGACCCAAACTAGTAAAAATAGCAGATCTACAACACAGCTTGCAGATCTGCTATTTTCACTACTCCATAAACGATTGTTTTCTAATGTAGGGAATTTATTTGATTATTTAAATTTTGTCCATTCAATTATACTAAGAAAAATGTCTTGTTGTGTTTTCAACTCATGGAAATGTGTGCATCTTTGTGAAAATCTTTAGAAAAATGTTGAAAATGTTTGGAAACAAAAAACAAAGGGATATAAACCCAGTCACGAACCACAAAAATGGATCCGTGACCCACAAATGGGTCCCAACCCACTGTTGGAAAACAGTGCCCTAGTGGTCCACAGATGACAGTTAAGTTAAGGACTTTGAAGACCTTTAAAAAAAAGAGTTTTAATGGGTCAAAGAAAAAAGATTGAGGCATTTGAGCAAACGGTTGGAGCAAATTACGAACAAAAAGAAAATCCCATCAAGGTTCAGGCCCGGAACTCAGAGCATATTAAGGAACAGTTAAAGAACATTCATCAGTTTGTACAGGATGTTCTCTTGAATAATTATGTTTGCTATTGTAAGAGCTAGTCATTTTATAGCTTAGGAGACGTCTGCAGCGCTGGCATGCAAGATTAAGCCGGGCAAACCGCAAGTCAGGACCGCAAGTCTACTCTACATACAGAGGGGGAGAGAAATGTAATCCGTTTTGTCCGTTGGTCTCTCCATCGTTCTCTCTCTCCGTACTCTTACGGACAACCCTCAACCCGCCGGATTAAAAACGATAAAAACGTACGTACACATGAGCTACCTGTGGCAAACTTTTGTCAATCGTGGGGGCAGTAGTGAGGGAGAAATGTTTCGTCTTTTTTTCTGGTCTCCTTTTCGTTGGTGGAAGTGATGTCATGCATTGCCGTGGGCATTAAAATAATAATAATAATAATAATAATAATCACAAAGTATGTAACCAACACGCTGAACAGTGAACAGGCCAGGACGCAGACCCGTTGCAGCCTAATCACCGCTCTCTGCCAGCTCTCGAATGCGCCTCTCTCCACTCCCACGCACACGTTTTTTGCGGGTTTTGGGTCGGTTTGTGTGGCTCATTAACTGTCGGCGGCGTCCCCCTTTAGATTGTGCTCTAGGCGGTCGCTTATACCTAGCAACGGCACGGCACTGAGGGCCCGTGTCCACGCTCCATTCTCCAGTCTTTTTTATTGCGACCAAAGGTCGCATATACTCTGAAAAACCGTGTCGCTTGAGTGACCTTCCTTCCTTCCGTAACCTTCCTTCTGTACGGGAGTGATGTCAGTGTGATGTTAGCGAGTTGTGACATCACTTCCTGTGCGGGGCGGCTACACGAAATGTGGATAACACTATGGAGATAGTCCAGTCCATCATGTCATATGGGACTACCGTCATAGACAGTAGCCAAAAGAGAAGGATACACAAGACTAAGAAAGACAAAAAAAAGAGAAGAATAAAAAAGAAAAAAAAGGAGGAGGAGGATAAAGATACCAAAAGGAGAGAGAAGAAAGGGTGGATGAGGTACAATGTGTCTCAGAAAAGAAAATGTAACAAGGAGGTGGCAACGGGGCGGCTAGATAAAGTTATTAGGCCTGGATCCGACTTTAAGTCGACGCACAGGATTCCAGAAGTGTAGCGCTTATTCGCTCTTGTATCAAACTGGTACTCGAAACGTTCTTAGAATTTAATATATATTTTCTAAAGTAAATATGGGGGCGGCTGTGAAAAAAAGAGAAGAATAAAAAAGGAAAAAAAGGAGGAGGAGGATAAAGATACCAAAAGGAGAGAGAAGAAAGGGTGGATGAGGTACAATGTGCGGTATCCTCCTTGTCAAGCTTGACGTTGGGCATTTGGACCTATACATGGAGAAATGGAGCGAACCTGTTTGGCCTAAACATGGAGATGTGGTACAGAATGACTCATATATGGGCATAAAAAGTATGTCATGTGACATCACTTCCTGTACAGACAGTCAGACAGACAGCCATTGACTCCGGCCTAACAATGGCTACTGTCTATGACGGTAGTCCCATATGACATGATGGACTGGACTATCTCCATATATAGTGTTCTCCACATCTCCATGTTTAGGCCCTATCGCTCACACCCTAGGTGGGGTTGGCGATAGGGCCTTTCTGTGTGGAGTTTGCATGTTCTCCCCGTGTCTCCTAGGGTTGATATCCTCACAAAAACATGAACAAACTCCCCCCAGAATGACAACAACTAGAATCGTCAGAGAAACGCTGTGGTTGGCCAGATAGTCAAGAATTGGCACGACCTCGAGGTCGCATGTCACCCTGAGGTCGCATTCCACCCTCAGGTGTCTTACTAGTATTATACCCAAATAGCACAGTGACTAGCCGATGCCTATAAACCTCTCTGTCAACATGTTTACTCATTGGGAAGATGCATTTGGGTGCCATCTAGTGGATACAGTATGTACATAGGCTTTATTGAACCATATGTAACACAGAGACCACAGAGACCGTAAGGAACTATATGATCTAAATATTGCAGGCCTACTTTTACTCCACTACAATTATTTGAGAATTTTAGTTATATATAGATATAAATTATACAAACAAGTGGGGCGGCATAGCTCAGGGGTAGAGAAACCGTTATTAGAGCACGAAGGGTTCCCTAAGGGTTCCCAGTTCGAATCCGGGCTCCCCCTGAGTTAATGCCGAAGGGTCCTTGGGCAAGACTCTGAACCCCACATTGCTCCCGGTGAGCAGGTTGGTGCCTTGCATGGTTTCCTCCGCCACCGGTGTATGAATGTGTGCGTGAATGGGTGAATGTAATGCACAATCTCTGTAAAGCGATTTGGATAAAAGCGCTATATAAATGCACCATTTACCATTTACTTTATCCCTATGTTTATAGGCTATTTGAAAATAGACGATACTCATGACATGTCGCAACACTGTGAGCTTGTAGATCTTCTATTTTCAAACATTTTTTTTTTACTTTAACGTTTTGTACTTTAGGTAGGCCTATATTTTGATGTCAACACTTTTTTAGTCAAGTTTTAGTCAAGTAGGCCTAGATTATGAATTCCGTATTTTACTTTACTTCTGATGTGAGCTTGACTTGCTGATCTCAACACACAATGTGGTTGCGGCCGGGTGAATTTATTATGGCCGCATTCTCACTTATAATTCCGTTTAGGTGTGATTAGGAGGGGTGAAATTGCAACATCTTGCATATTTATTTAATTAATGTGTTTGCGTGCACACTGCACGTTGTCAACTGCATGCATGAGGAACCGCATTATAGACCAGTCTGTCCACAGGACATCGATCTGCTGCCTATATGCCCTGGTTTTCTCCAGTCGGGAAGGGGTGGCCAAAACAATTAAAACAGCGGCGTCGCTCGCAAAAAAAGAAACCAGATACAAAGCTCCAGCTTAGATATTATAGGCTATTTGAGAGGAGGAAAACTCTCTCTGTCTCTCTCTCTTTTAGGAAAGGGGCTGTGCATCATTCTGCCTAGCCTACACGTTGAAATGTTATTATTTAATATATATATGTGTGACAAGGCGATATAATTGAACTATAGCCAGACTACGCCACTTGAGGAATTGCGCCCCAAGAAATAGTTATAGAGGCTCTATAACTATTTCTTGGCTCTATAATAGCCTATATACAATAACCTAGATTAACACCCTGCATCAGGCGCGGTTCTAGCCCTGAGCAGTAGGGGGTGCTACAGGGAGCTTTTGCACGCGCGCAGCGCGTGCACGTCTCGCGCGCGCGAAAATTGGCGTTTTTTCGCGGATTTGAACGCGTTTTATTCGGATTTCCGCGGTTTATTTCTTTGCTAAACAATCGGGAACGGGACACTACACTTTCCCTTTGCCTCTCAGTCTCCACATGCACCAGCCAGCAAGATAGTATATACTATACCGCAGTTTTATTAATTTATTTTTTAAGTTTTGCAGCCATTTTGCCCTATTCACCTCTCCCAGTCCCCACCCACCCCTTAGGTTAAGCAAAACAACTGATGATTTAAGTAACATTTGTCTCAGCGGACAACTTTTGACATCAACAATAGTTAAGCCATACACGATAGGGAGTTCCAATAGAAAAATATAAGCCTCGTGTACAATATAGGCTCGAAGTACACGCGAGCGTACACGCCCCCATAGTTATAATGGGGCGTGTACGCTTGCAACAGGGTGTCGTGTACGGCACCTGTGCCGACTACAATTTCCCAATGTAGGGCAGCAGAGAGCCATATGGTCCGTGGTGGTTCTCAAAGTGAGGTCGGGGGACCCTCAGAGGGACACTGTGGGCTTATCAAGTGGTCCGTGGTGGTTCTCAAAGTGAGGTCGGAGGACCCTCAGAGGGACACTGTGGGCTTATCAAGTGGTCCGTGGTGGTTCTCAAAGTGAGGTCGGAGGACCCTCAGAGGGACACTGTGGGCTTATCAAGTGGTCCATGGTCGGTTCTCAAAGTGAGGTCGGAGGACCCTCAGAGGGACACTGTGGGCTTATCAAGTGGTCCGTGGTGGTTCTCAAAGTGAGGTCGGAGGACCCTCAGAGGGACACTGTGGGCTTATCAAGTGGTCCGTGGTGGTTCTCAAAGTGAGGTCGGAGGACCCTCAGAGGGACACTGTGGGCTTATCAAGTGGTCCATGGTCGGTTCTCAAAGTGAGGTCGGAGGACCCTCAGAGGGACACTGTGGGCTTATCAAGTGGTCCTTGGTCGGTTCTCAAAGTGAGGTCGGGGGACCCTCAGAGGGACACTGTGGGCTTATCAAGTGGTCCGTGGTGGTTCTCAAAGTGAGGTCGAGGGACCCTCAGAGGGACACTGTGGGTTTATCAAGTGGTCCATGGTCGGTTCTCAAAGTGAGGTCGGGGGACCCTCAGAGGGACACTGTGGGCTTATCAAGTGGTCCATGGTCGGTTCTCAAAGTGAGGTACATCCTCAAAGTCCCTCCTTCCCAAACAAAGACGAACCAACCAAGGGTGCACAAGGTGGCTGTGTGCGATGGACTAGAAATATCCATTTAAAACTATTGGTCATGTACACACAAACTAAGGCTCCTGTACACAGTGTTTGGTCTCAATTGTGTGAGCAGCTAAAGGGCAGACAATGGCCTAGAACAACCTAATGGTGCCTATTAAGACTCTAGTACACCCTTTGGCCTCGACAAGCCTGATCATCCTACTATAGCTAGTACCCCCCTCACCAACTTTGTGCTCCCACTTGATAAGCCCAGTGTCCCTCTGAGGGTCCCCCGACCTCACTTTGAGAACCGACCATGGACCACTTGATAAGCCCACAGTGTCCCTCTGAGGGTCCCCCGACCTCACTTTGAGAACCGACCATGGACCACTTGATAAGCCCAAAGTGTCCCTCTGAGGGTCCCCGACCTCACTTTGAGAACCGACCATGGACCACTTGATAAGCCCACAGTGTCCCTCTGAGGGTTCCCCGACCTCACTTTGAGAACCGACCATGGACCACTTGATAAGCCCACAGTGTCCCTCTGAGGGTTCATGTAAAACTACTGACTTTGTACACGCCTGTGTACATTTCCCATAGATTCTATGGGACTTGAACACTTGCTCCTGCCCTTCGTGTACGGTCTGTGCCGTGTCCCCTCAGAGGGACACTGTGGGCCCCCTGACCTCACTTTGAGAACCGGCCATGGACCACTTGATAAGCCCACAGTGTCCCTCTGAGGGTTCATGTAAAACTTAAAACTATTGCCCGTGTACACAGTGGTTAATCGCATGTGCAAGGATCTACAGAGCTGGCTGGAGCATGGAGCAGCCTGGTGGAGTCTGGTGCAGTCTACCCTGGTCTGGCCTATTCAAGCCAGATCTGGACAGTAATGGCCTGGTGGAGTCATCTAACTACCCCCTTTCCCCGGTCTATACTCCTACTCGGCAGGACTGGGCTGGACTTAGGTTTGCTGGACTCTATTGGGCTCTGGGGGGCTGTATTGGGCTCTGGTGGGCTGTGTTGTTCTGTGCTGGGCTCTGTTGTGCTATACGAGGCAGTACAATACTAAAGCCTAGACATGTTCATGTAAAACTATTGGCCGTGTACACAAAGTCATGTAAAACTTGCCCGTGTACACAGTGGCTTTTTCCTTGACCTTGCGAGTTAGGAGTGTCGTAGAGACACGAGACCGGGTTTGTTGGATTCAGCGTCAAAAAGTAAGTCAGAATATGTGTCTTTTATCCGAAAGAATGTGTAATCGTGTTGGTGGCGTGCAAATTTCGTGTCTTTTTCGCAATCATAAAGGGTTAAAATTGTCGGAGAGACACGAAACCCATTCCATCGGATCAGGCATCCTTCAAATATGAAAAGTGTTTCCTACGTAAAACAAACGGATTTCTTTAGATTCTTTTATTGATTTTAAGGACAAAAATCCGGGTTTCGGTGTCTTTTTCGCAATCGTAAAGGGTTCAAAGTGTCGGAGAGACACGAAACCCATTCCATCGGATCAGGCATGCTTCAAATATGAAAAGTGTGTCCGGCCTAAAACAAAACATATTTTTTAGATTTTTTTATTCATTTTAAGGACAAGGGGCCCGTTTTGACGCCTAAAACGACCCTTTCCCTTGACCGTTCGAGTTAGGAGTGCCGTGTACACAGGATCTACAGAGCTGGCTGGAGTATGGAGCAGCCTGGTGGAGTCTGGTGCAGTCCTGTGCACCCTGGTCTGGCCTATTCAAGCCGGATCCAGCCTACTGTAGGCTAGTGAAGCCATCCAACCTCTCCACTTCCCTAATCTATTCTCCCACTGTGCTGGACTTGGATGTGCTGGGCTGTGCTGGACTGGACTCTATCAGGCTCTGGTGGGCTGTTTTGGGCTCTGGTGGGCTGTTTTGGGCTCTGGTGGGCTGGGCTGGGCTCTGGTAGGCTATACAGGGCAGTACTGTAGTATAGCCTAGGCATGTTCATGTAAAACTATTGGCCGTGTACACTAAGGCATGACTTCTATGTAAACCATACTATATGGACAGTTTTTTTCTGCATGTCACTATGATGGAAAGCATCTTCAGCCTCACAATAACCATATTGAGTTACCACATGATATTTTGTGCGCGCCACAGCCAATAGTTTTACATGAATATTTCTAAGCTATAGTACATTACTGCCCCATACAGCCTAACAGAGCCCAGCAAAGCACAGCACAGCCCACCAGAGCCCAATACAGCCCACAGGAGCCCAATAGAGCTCCAGCACACCTAAGTCCAGCCCAGTCCTGCCAAGTAGGAGTATAGACCAGGGAAGGGGGTAGTTAGATGTCTCCACCAGGCCATTACAGGCTGGACCTGGCTTGAATAGGCCAGACCAGGGTGCACAGCACTACACCAGACACATCACTGTGACATCACAGGTGATATCATAGGTGACATCACCTATTTAAAAGTCCATATATGGGTATTCCCAGAATCCCTTTTATGCCCATGTATGAAGATCCCTGATGTCATTGATATATACTATATCACTGGCCAGATGGCCAAGACATGGCCCATATCTGTGTGGCTGGTTCAGACAGGGATCTCCATGTATGGGCATAAAAGGGATGTACTATATACAGTACATGGATCTCCATATATGGGTAACTGGTCCGATATACATCACTGGCCAAATGGCCAAGAATTGGCGCGACCTTGGCAAGGTCGCATGTCGCCCTGAGGCGTCTTACTAGTAATAAACATTATTTGTAGAGCACCTTTCATGACATGAAATGCTTAACAAGGCTGTACTTGGTCTCCACTTATGTTTTACTTCTACATCAAACCTCTTTGCCTAAAATAGCCGGACTGCAAGCTCAAGCTTGTAGATCTGCTATTTCCCTCAGAATAGGGGTGTAATGTACACCGTTCCCGTCACACAAAGATTCTGTTACAACAGAACTAAAGACGTTCCTATCACACATTCTGTTACAACAGGGCCCCCTGCAGTAGCTCTGAGGACCCCCTAGGGGTGCCGGACCCCCTATTGAAGACCCCTGACCTATCCCATAAATGGTAAATGGTGCATTTATATAGCACTTTTATCCAAGGCACTTTACATAGATTGTGCACTACATTCACCCATTCACACACACATTCATTACATTCACCCATTCACACACACACATTCATACAGCGATGGCAGAGGAAACCATGCTTGGCACCAACCTGCTCATCAGGAGCAGTTAGGGGTTCAGAGTCTTGCTCAAGGACTCTTCGACATTAACTCAGGGGGAGCCCGGGATCGAACTGGGAACCCTTCGTGTTCTAAAGACGGACCAACATACTATTATGAGTGTGGGCAGATGTAAACAGGCATACAAGACAACACTATGTGGTGTTTCTAGTTCATGGCAGGGCCGCTCCATTTGGTTCCATTAGTATACTCTGAGTTACATATACCCATATTAGGGTCCATTTGGTTCCATTAGTACACTCTGAGTTACATATACCCATATTAGGGTCCATTTGGTTCCATTAGTAGGGTCCATTTGGTTCCATTAGTACACTCTGAGTTACTTATACCCATATTAGTGTCCATCTACACCAGAACATGCCTAGGCTATACTACAGTACTGCCCTGTATAGCCTACCAGAGCCCAGCCCAGCCCACCAGAGCCAAAAACAGCCCACCAGAGCCTGATAGAGTCCAGCACAGCCCAGCACATCCAAGTCCAGCACAGTGGGAGAATAGATTAGGGAAGTGGAGAGTTTAGATGGCTTCACTAGCCTACAGTAGGCTGGATCCGGAGCAATAGCTTGTAGATCGGCTAATTGAGTATTTTCCATATTTCTTTTCCCGGTGGCGCTGGGGTCCCTGGGGGTCCCTGGAGCTCCAGGGGTCCCTCGGGGCCCAGGCGGTGGCCCTGCCGCCGGGGACCCCCTGTGTGCCGTCCCCGTCTCTCCCGGTCGCTCCGGGGCCGAGTTAAAGCCTTTTTAGCAGACTGCAGTTGCAGGGGTCTGCCACTAGGTGGCGCTCTATGAACGGCCGTCTCCGGGCCGCCGAGGCGGACGCGTGGGTACCGGCCCCAGCTCTCCCGGTCGTTCCTAGATCGAGTTACAGCATTTTATTTGCGCTGCAGTGGCGGGGGGTCCTCCACTAGGGGCGCGACCTGGTGCGTCGTTCCGGAGCACCAGGAGTCGTGGTCCCCGGGAATTCCCTGTGAGCAGCCCCTTTGGGGGGATCATTTGGTCATTTTTTAGCTTTTTGGCGGTGGTCCCCGGGGGTCCCCGGAACTCCAGGGGGTCCCTGGCTACTTTGCAGTCCCAGGCCGAGGCCCCAAAGTCGGACAGGAGCGGAGGTGGTCCCTGATCGGTAGTCCCCGGACTCTGCAGTCCGAGGCCAAGGCCCCAGAAACCCCTCAGGGACCCAGAGAGGTCCCCGAACCACACTTTGGGAACCAGCCAAGGACCCCTTTGAAACCCTGTAAGGCCCCCCAGAGGTCCCCGAACCACACTTTGGGAACCAGCCATGAATGTACTAGGCTGTTGTGAACCAGCCATGGAAACCCTGGGGGTCCCCAAACCACACTTTGGGAACCAGCCAGGGACCCCCTGGAAACCCGGGGTCCCCACCAGGCTGCTCAAGGCTCCCGCCAGTCCTGTAGCTCCTCGTTGATGGGATTATCCACTGTGTACCCTAGTTTCTACATGCCTTAGTGTACACGGCCAATAGTTTTACATGAACATGCCTAGGCTATACTACAGTACTGCCCTGTAAGTTAGGCGATGTGCATAATGCTATTCCTTTGGTCTTGGTTGCAAACACACCAACAAAACACAGTAAGTCCAAATGGAAAACAAACACACTTTGCTCTGAGCTCAAACATGCTTCTCTCCTAGTGAACTCCAAAGGCCGGCTACAGACCTCAAGGCACAAAAACGAGTGCGTGTCGTGGGGGGGAGGCGGGGGGCAGACACAGCACAATGCATTGCGGATGGAAGTCGAGTGGTTTGAAGTCGAGTGCGAGTCGTGTGGTGTTGTGTGGTTGCGTCCAACTTGCTCACGACTCGCACTAGACTTCAAACCACTGGACTTCCATCCGCAATGCATTGTGCTGTCTCTGCCCCCCGCCTCCCCCACACAACTCTCACTCAACTTGTGCGTTCGAGTCTGAGTGCAGCCAAAGAAAGACTGAGGCCACTTGGCAGGAGGCACTGATCAAAAGACAGGCACTAATTGACCACACCTGGCTTGGTGACCTGATTGGTAGGCAGGTGATGGTTGGTGTAGTAGTGTGTTGACAGCAAGGCTTATACAGGCCAACCAAACTGTGTCCCTGGCAGGTGCTTGTAGATCTGCGAGGTGCTTGTAGATCTGCTGTATTGGGTTGAGCCCCCTCACCCAAAAAATATTTATGGAATAAATACATTAAATATATATGAATACGTGAAGGACAACTGCCTACATGCGGCTTACTTTGAATATGGATGGACAGAAGTTTTAGATTTTTACAATATGTTTGGAGCGATTTATTACAGATTTTATGCCCCTCACAAGTTTGGATCATGCACTGTACACGGGCAATAGATTGTGATTCTGTCTGTACACGGTGGGCTGTTCCAATAGCTTTGAAAATAGCCTGCCACACTGTGGAAATGTGCTTGAACTGCAAGATTCCTAGCAGTTATAATAAGGAACACATAAAAAGGAATAAAAGATCATCCAGAGAGCTGATGGGCGATCAAGTGGCGTCCATACGTAGATGGGGTCCCAGAGAACATGCAAAGCCCACCCCCTTATTTTTCACGCCCACAGGATCCATATGGTGGGCCATGGAAATTTGGTGCCGTACACCAGCAATAGCACTGGTTGTCGTGTACGCAAATATCGATAGGGGTAAGAAAAGAGTTAGGCAAGCTGCAGCAGCAGTCAAGTGTACTCACCATTCAGAAGAATTAGATTCCAAAACCAGAAGCAACAATCAACAGCAGAGTAGCATATTTTATCCTGTTTATCCATTTTTTTGTCCCAGTTTTTGGAAAAAGATTGATGAAAACAAAGCCCCTCTCTTAACAACACAAACATGTTGCATGCAGTGGTCCCAGACCAGTTCACTTCCTGTTGTTGCTCATAAACCCGCCCACTCGCTTTAGGTAAATTTTGCCCCAACTGAGAGCAGGGAATCAGGTATGCAGTGAGTGAGTGACACTCGCTTTTGGATGGTTGCTGCTTTTCTAACTTATCAGCAGAGTTCACTGCTCAGATTATGCCTTAGTCAGTCATAATAACTCATTTAAAATATAACAGGTTTATACACTATTTGATTTCTTTTACATATTAACATGGTTCACTACGTTGTGGTTAAAGCAACAATATATATACACTATAATATCACCACATGTCAAATACTATACTTAAGTTAGCCATCAATCCCCTCCCCACCACTGCACTATAGTCACTAAGCTCCTCATCCCACTGCTGTTATGAGCCTAGACTAGTATCACTAGTGAGTAGAGTAGTTGAGATGTCTGTCTAAATGACATTCATCTCAGTAGTCTGTTGTATGTGTATGTGCAGATTTTGTCCGAGTTGAGGGCTTCCCAAAGAATCTTTCCATGCCTCGATGCCGCCCGGCTGGTATGTATGTATCTGTCTGTGTGTGTGTGTGTGTTGTGTTGTGTGCGAGTCGTGTTGACGCTTCAAGGGACTTGAAATATTCTTCTCTGCTTTTTATTGCCTCGGGGCATGCCGACGCCTCCTGTTGTTTAGGAGTAGTACTGCACTTGGTTATCACACTTTTCTCCGTCTGACCGTCTCGTCTCTCTCCCGATTTTGCAAGCCCCGATCAGGAAAATACTGGATCCGGAAAATACTGGTGCTAGTCAGGAAAATACTGGTGCTTAAGCACCAAAAGCTTCCGCGTAGAACCGCCACTGCCCTGCATTACAATAATTACTCTCCACACAGGTCCGTTGCACAGGATAGAGGGTTGGCAGAAACGTGGTATAACAAGGTACAAAAGCTTTTATTTAATTAATCTAGTAACATCAAATCATCATCATCATTATTATAACCAGCACCAATAAGAAGAAATGCATTCACCAGATTAAAAGGCAAGGCCTATAACCATGAGTAGGCCTACAAATGAACAGATAGGCCTACAGGCCGACACATAGGAGGTAGGGAGAGCTGGGTGGCCAACCAGCCCAGGATAGTGGTCCCCAAATCACAGCAAAAGTCAATGCAAAAGAACAAAAAAAAAAAGCAGCCAGTTGTCGTACATAATCCCGTCCACACCGGTCGTTGTGGAAAGGAAGAGGACGAGGAGTGTGTTCAGATACGGGTTCTGGACTGGTCGGGAGGATAAATTGACTGCTTTAACCAGTGAAAAATAGCAGATATACAAGCTCACAGCGCGGCACCGAGTGCCGCGCTGCGAGCTTGTAGATCTGCTATTTTTGAAAAAGTCGTGAAAATGTGTGCAAATCTTTGAATATAATGTATTTTCAAAGCGAACGTTTCTTAACTCAAATTTTGCTTCTGGGTGGTCCCTGGAACTAGATATTTTGAGATGGGGGTCCGTGGTCAAATAAATATCAGTTTGGGGGTCCTTCACATGAAAAGGTTTGAGAACCACTGACATAGTAGTCTCTCAAGAACAGACTAACTGAGCTCCAGTTAAATGAAAAGGACCTTTTCTTTGACGATGGCTGGCCAGATTGTTGACATACAAACATCGGTTTTTAAAAAAATCTTAGAAGGATTCAAAAGACACTTATGTAATCGGGTCAAAAATCTAATTTTCACGATTTTTCAAAAATAGCAGATCTACAAGCTCGCAGCGCGGCACTCGGTGCCGCGCTGTGAGCTTGTATATCTGCTATTTTTCAATAGTTAAAGCATAAAATATTGCGTCATAATGTGTTCAGGCCTAAATGGGTTAAAGTTCAGAGACAAGCGCAGAGAGAGGAAAATAGCCAAACCTATTACCACGTTATTACGGGCAGAGCACCGTTCACACTGGTAAAACAGCTGAACAAACAATGCTGCAGAGTGCGGAGAGGGAGGATCACCAACTTACATAATGTGCGTGGTGAGACATACCTGCGCAGAAGCATTATAGTGAACATAGGCTGTAGCCTAATCTTAGTGTTAAATCCACATTGTGTGATTTCCAACGCTGCTCAGTGACATAGAAGCATTAAAACATTATAAACAGATTTGGAATGATGACGATGATTATTATTAATAATGATCTCCATTATTGCCATTCATTTGGTAACCTAGCCTATATCATTGGTTCTCAAAGTATAGTCCGGGAACCCCCAGGGATCCTTGAGGGAGTCAGAGGGGGTGAGCTAAATGATGGATATTAGGAACCAAATATTAGTCTGTAACTCTGAGAGTGTATAAATGCATGAAACCACATGGACCCTTATTGGTCTGTAAGAGAGTGTACAAATGGAACCAAATGAACCCTTATAAACCGTAAAACACTATGTTAACAAAATATATATGGAGGTGGTTCTGCAGTTTGCACAAACCTTTAAACCATAGCATTTTGCCAACATATGCAGAACCATAGAATTTCACAGACGTTTGGTAAGTGGTATTACATTACAGTCTGGTTCCCCGGTTGTATTGGCCTCACCTGCGCCCGTCATAGGCCCATGTGGGCCGAACGTTGTGTGATGGGATCCAGGCTAGAGAAGCTGGGTCTCTCTGTAATGACCCACGGCTCAGATGGGCCAGAACATATTCACTATGACACCGGTTTGCAAAAATAAAGAATATTTATTACAATGGAGTCAGATAGTGACGTTACAAAAGCGTTTCTTTTCATTAACAATAAAGTCAAAGGTAGAAAAATAGATGTTAAATACTCTGTCAGGAACTTTAGATGTTGCTAATGAATAAAGTGAACGTTCAGAACAAGTCGTAAGACTGTAGCCAAATGGCTGACGAGCTCTGAGTTAAGGAGGAGAACAGCTGACAATAATAACCAAATAAATAACAAATGACGAAATAAAAGGCTAAACACAACAGAACGAAACAAACTAGGGTAATAATAAATAAGGAGATAACCAGAAGGAAGCCTTTCCAAAGGGCTGAAACTAAAACACCAAACAAAGCGAAAAACAACAACACAGCCGGGCCAGTGGGGAGATGTCTCTCTGAACTGAAGTTCACGGCTGGCTTTTATTTCCGCACGGCGGGGCGTCGCCCGGTCTCCGCACCACTGCGACGTCCCGCACGTCATCCCGCTGCTCCGTCACTGGGCTGGACGGGCCCCCTCAGCCAGCCCACTCTCCGACTGCATTGGGATGTTAATTACAGAACGAATACTAATAATAACGACGATCGCCGCGGTGACCGTCTCTCTCTCTCTCTCTCTCTCTCTCTCTCTCTCTCTCTCTCTCTCTCTCTCTCTCTCTCTCTCTCTCTCTGAGCCTGCCTGTTATCGCTAGACCTACATCAAATGGAAGTAGACTTTCCATGGAAAATGGATACTATTGCCGAAGCCTATATGTCTGTGATCTCTGAGACTATGTGTTGAGAGAGAGAGAGAGAGAGAGAGAGAGAGAGAGAGAGAGAGAGAGAGAGAGAGAGAAAGAGAGAGAGAGAGAGAGAGAGAAAGAGAAACTGTCTTACATGACGCGATAACAAGTCATGTGTGCAGCGCATCGTCGATAGCAAGAAGCTCTATCTGTGCCAATACACACAGCTCCGTGTTACACACACACGTGTGCTTTGCTGCCTGCGTGCGGCACAGCGCGTGAACGTGTCATGTAGTTTCTTATTGACTTAGAGCGGTGACGCGATTACACAACGCGATCAGGCGTGCGCGTGTGAACGCTTGACCAGCCACGCGTGAACGCATGCACGCGTAATGGTATGCGGTGCTGCGCAATTTATTGCGAGTTTAGGAATTGATAGAGCCCGATACACACACAGGGACACATGCGCGCGCACACACACACACACACACACACACACACACACACACACACACACACACACACACACACACACACACACACACACACACACACAAACACTATATATATATTTACATCACTTGTGGGGACATTACATAGACTTCCATTCATTTTTATGCAAGTCCTGTGGCCTTACCCTAACCCTAACCCTAACCCTAAACCTAAACCTAAACCTAACCCTAATCCTAACCCTAAACCTAACCCTAACCGTTGTGGGGACCTACTATTTTGTCCCCACACTGTCAGAGTGCAGGTGACTGTGTGAACATGCATTTAGTCCCCATAAGTATAGCTAGAGAAACTCAAACACGCACACGCGCGTGCGCACACACACACACACACACACACACACACACACACACACACACACACACACACACACACACACACAGACACACACACACACACACACACACACACACACACACACACACACACACACACACACACACACACACACACACACACACACACTGGCACAGTGTACAAGCTCATAGCACGGACCATGGCACATATTGACACAAGCTTGTATATTATCTGCTTTTTTATTTTTTTAATGGCCAAAGGTTACAAACAGGGCAGGAATTAATGGGAGGCCATGAAAGGCCTTGGCCGTCGTTGCCTCCCCTGAGTCCCCATCAGTGACTTTGATTGATGAAGGGCTGAGCATGGATCAGATTGTGCATACCATAGTTAATGTATTTCACTGCAAACAGTCTACATTTAAAATCATCCTTAAACCTTAAATTCAATTAATTATTTCAATGGACTACAAACTTGTTTTATTTGATGGCCTTCCTGCCCTTTTGGCTTTTGTGCCCTCAAACAATGGACAACTAGCGTTCAGAATAAAATGGAACTTAAGATCTGAGCCCGTCTTGTATGTTCATTCTGGTGTGCTGCTTTTTCCACTCATGTGGATCCTTGAATTCACTAGTTTGCAAATCCCGCCCCATTCTGCCCTGTTACTATGATGGGACATTTGACCCTGGGCAGATTGTTTTTATAGTGGCAGTGAGTGGGATTTTTTTATTTTTTCATAGCCTCATTACAGCTATATAAAGTACCAAAGGAAAAACATCTAGGTGATATTAATAAAAAGGGAAGACAAAGGTACAGTAGTTACATTGCAAAACAGGGGGTTTCCCCGAAAATATATGTTTTAATTTGTTTAATCCCAGTGGGACAGAATCACCCATTGCAGATTCTTTTATAGTGGCAGTGAATGGGATTTTTTATTGTTTTCATAGCCTCATTACAGCTATATAAAGTACCAAAAAAAACACATCTACGTGATATTAATAAAAAGGGAAGAAAAAGGTACAGTAATTACATAGCAAAACAGTAGTTTTCCCCCAAAAATATATGTTTTAATTAGTTTAATCCTCTGGATCAGAGATAGAATAGAAATAGAAAGAGAAAGCGCATTGCCTCTTGGGTAGGAAGAGGACAGGCTGATTATAGTTCTCCTCACATAATAGGCTGGCTTTTCGTAATTCTGCCCATTTATGTACCCAATCGTGACTCTTAGACCATTGATAAGGTCCATGTGAACTAGTTTGTTGAAGCTTATTCGTTATGATGAGCGAGATCGCTTGCCGTCGCTATCACCTCCCGCGGCCGTACCGGGCGAACTCCGTGTCGCGCAGTGCGGACAGTTCTTGAAAGCCACATTCAACATTCTCCACTGCACAAACTCCACCCCCGATAGCAAAAAGTGAATGTTTTTTTCTGGTTGGCCAGTCAGGGAGTCTCAGGGACCAATCAGAAGGCTGACAAACGGTGAATTCAGTTGTACCTAGAGCTAAGCACCCACTGCCCAAATCAGTGGCAGCAATCAGAGGAAGCGCACCTGTTCTCGTCTCCTAATGGACAACTACTATTTTAGGATATTGTTTGGGCTGGGCGGCCACTAAGTGGAGAGGGACAATCCCTCAGTAGTAGCAGAGCAGAGAGACATGATTGGCCCACTGGCTTGTCTATCATCTGAATACTGCTCTAGTAGCCCAATCACAGGCTACTGTGGCCCAGGAGTCCCACCCAAACATTTAACAGCTGATGCAAGCCCACAACGCATCGCTGCCTCGACAATACGTTGTGGGCTCGTAGATCTTCTATGTTCGGTTCTCGCAGGTTGTAGTCGGCTGGTCTGGGCCAAGACGCCAGGGCCATTTTTTTTAAATATATTCCAGTCCAGAGAATTTGGGTTCTCAGCCAAATTTAAATTTTGCCACGGACATGCAAAACAAGCGGGCAATAATATGACCAGAAACACACAAAGAGATAGCCCCTAATGACCATAACAGGTCTGTAACTCTGAGAGTGTACAAATGGAACCAAATGGACCCTGGTTCTATTGGTACACTCTTAGAGTTATGGCGATTCTTGTAAATGACGTGACGTTGACTCTACACATGCACAAATGCAAAATATAGGACACGGGAGCCCAGCAAGCACGGTCAGGACCTGGACCAATCAGGGACGTCTCAATTGGGGCCAGATCAAGTCAAACCATGACTAGTCAGATCTGGCCTAGAATATCACCTGATTTCAACCATAACATAAATACTGCCCATGAAAACGGACGTCCTGGATTAATCAGAGAGGGTCCGATCGAGGCCACAGAAATAGTCAGATATGTCCCAGAATATAACCTTATATGCTCATATTTCAACTAACATTACAAACAATAAACCTGTCAAACAGTCCACATGACGTCCAGGTAATGATGTCAAGATCATCCCCATATGGGCTGTGATCTGGCCTAGTTCTGAACATCACAACGTCATTTGGCTTGCAGGGAGTGCTTCTGCCAACTGTTAGCGACTACGCATGAAGCCTTGCTCAATGGATTATTCTGTCAATAAAAATTGTTAATAACAATTGTGTGTCGGAGTGTCACTGCTTTTCCACAATGTTTGTTAAACATGGCTGTTGGCCGCACATATCACGTGACATTAATCCCTTATTCCCTTCCCCTATTCGCTCATACAAGGACATGACGTATGTGTAGACGGAAGAATGCTCAATAATGCCTCCCAGCCACCAAATAGGCGCTGTTGCAACCAACATTGTGGCAAACGAGGAAAAGCAGTGACACTTGGTAAAAAAAAAATGTATTGAAAACTTTTATTGAAAACACTCCCGTGTCCTATATTTTGCATTTGTACATGTGTAGAGCCACTAGGACAGTTTTGACAGCTCGCTAAATGCTTCTAACGTTTAAAAAAAATACAGCCTCATATAGGGCAGGACTCTGGCTCCTGCTTCTGTAGCGTGAGGCAGCTTGATGTACAACTACTGTACACCTCCTGGACATGATGATTTCTATTTTATTATTATGGAAAATAAACATAAATAGGTCCAGGGGTACCTAATCATATCCATGCCACGACCATCCCCTCTTGTGAGATGACATAAAAAACTATTATTAGAATTCAAACATCCAACTTTTTAATTTAAATGTTATCTTATTTTGTCCTATTAGAGCTCATCCAGTAGTGAAACATTCAACCTCCACAAGGTGGTGCTAGAGTATTAAACGTATATGTTTATGATTGTATGATCATAAACATACTGTATGAGAGCATTGTCTCATGAATGTGTTTATAATGCCTTCAGTCATAATAATAGTAATAATCTGCGCAACTTCAAGGAACGAAACAGAGAGGTTGCTGTTTTCCCTTTTTTGACGATGGGTTCCCAGATTGTAATGTACTGTAATGATGATGATGATGATGATGATGATGATGATGATGATGGTGGTGGTGGTGGTGGTGGTGATGATGATGATAATAACGTATATCACCTTTAAAGGTGATAGATACACCATGCATTTAAAAAGTATTTATGTCATATTGTTTATGTCCCAAAAACGTTTTTCAAAAGGTTTGAGGCTAAATTACCACTCCTGAATAGAGAGCCTCTCTCATTTTTGAATGGCTCTCAGAGCATTTCAGCTGCAGTACCACCTTTGGCCTGAACTGCGCCCCCCCCCCCCCCCCCCCCCCCCCCCAAAAAAAAAAATCTTTTTGAATACATTTTTTTTTGAAGAAAAAAAACTTTTTTGAAAAAAAAAATGTTTTTATTTTATTTTTATTTTTATGATGACGTCACAATCGGCAGATGACGTCACAATCGGCAGCAAATCTGGATAGCCTGTTTTGAGAACCCGTGGGATACTTTTAACCTTCGCCTTCTCAAAACCAGAGAAAGACACAACGGTCAGAAATGGGACTTTGTGAGGATAGAAGGTGCTAGTGGGACCCCAAAAAAAGGTTTTAAAATAGGAAAAGTGAAATTTCATGGTGTATCACCTTTAATACAAATAGCTAGTTATTTACAATACAAATATTAGAAGAAAACAAATAGATAGAGGTAAATCTTAACCAAAACACATTTGATGCATTGAATGCTTTAATTAGTTTGTAAACAGTACAGTGGTAGGATTTTACAATGGTGCTGAAAGGAAAGGACAAAAGCCCTGAGCCTATTTTCATTGTGGCAGATCTACAACCTCACATTACATCACGATGAGCTTGTAGATCTGCTAAGTATAAGATCTGCTATTTTCTAACAGCCAAAGTATAAAATAGGGCTCAAGTGGTTATGTAAAGCACATAATCAAACAATAAGAAAGTTAAATGGCAAATAAAATGTAAATTAATTCAATGTAGATTAAAACTGGTGAGAAATAGATGCATAACTTCTCTTGCACTGTTTTAAGAATACAACAGAACAAACTTTGTATTAATCTACATGAATACATTGTAGCAACACACCAGCTAACTGATACATGGTGAACATGATGGTTTCAGCACACAACTCTTTCACACACCCAGTGGAAATATACAGAACACTCTCGATCGTTCCATCCTTTGGTATAATAGGGATGCAGAGAGCCATCATAATACTCAACACAGTCTTCTATTGCATTAGGGAACTGTCTGTTCTCATCATAAGGCGCACCAACAGGCTCCCAGAACCTGTAGAAGTAGGAACATATAATTATTACAATACTTTTAAAAGGATGTTTTTTCACTCTAAATTAAATACTTTGTATTTTCATAGTTGTTCTACAAGCTCATCGCAATGTGATGTAAGCTTGTAGATCGGCTATTTTTTGCAGATTAATATAAAACATTAAAATATTTATTTGTGCACAAAAAGGACTGAGAAAGTAAATACAATAGAAGAAAATCATAATTATTTGTATTTATTTAATATTTTTCATTAATAACGTGTGGTTGATCAGATCCAAGTTTCACCTGGATCTGATGACCAGTGTTGTGCATAATTACTCAGGAATAAAACTAAATTATTAGTTACTTATTACTCCTTTGTAATTATATAACTTATTACTTGGTATCAAGAGTAATAGCATTATATTACTTATTACTTTTCCTGTTTTTCTTCATATTCCATATCGTTGCTGTCAGGTGGAAACCCAGAACTGTTCCTTTTTCATTATTGTTTAAAACCCTTTTTTTTAAATAGTGAAAATAACAGATCTACAAGCTCACAGCGTATCACAATGCATTCTGGGCTTGTAGATCTGCTATTTTCACTACTTTTGTGAGTCCCTCTTTCTTGTATAATGAAGTAGGGAATTAATTTACAAATAAAAATATAAATGGTTAAAATATGGAGATAGGTTTCTGCCAGACAGATAAGAATTAATGATCCTTACAGGAGGAGTAAAACAAAATGGACAACAATGTTTGTATCTTTGACTGAAATGAATTCAAAATAATGGCCGCGTTTCCCAAAGCGATTTTGAGCCTTCGTAAGCACACGCGTGGTCGTAGAGACCCATCGTAGCAGCAAACCATTTCAAGAACGCCTTAGTAGCCTGCGCAGGCACCTGTCAATCAAGAGCTACGAGGGCTTTGGGGAAACCGGTCGAGAGTGTACAATGGAACCAAATGGCTGTGACGATGGTTGAGAACACACCTTACGAATGGCTTCAGGAAACCCATCTCCTGCAGGAGGATCTTAGAAGCAAACCCCTTTCCCAAAAGCTTCCCACGGGTGCTGCAGACCTGTCTTACGAAGGCTTTTTTAAGGGGTGCCTGGGGCGCCCGTAAGCACCCTTCGCAGTAAGCTGAACACTATGACTAAGTATAACTATGAAAGTATATTTAAAAAAAAAGATCTAAGTCAAGTGGATGGCAGAGTATTCTACACACTTGCATATAAAATAAACAATAGTGAACTATATATATATATATATATATATATATATATATATATATATATATATATATATATATATATATATATATATGTTATGCGACTCACTTGCTTTGATATACTGAGAGATGGCGCCCCACAGCAACACACACTTACATAAAAAAAGAACAAGCTTATTGGCTGTCCCCGCTCCTCATTTGTTTTCAAAGTGGGTCTGTGGACCCGTGTGGGTCCCCTCATCATGGATATGCTATGTACTATGTAACTCACAGGTTGAGAGTGTATAGGCTACTCTCTGTCTGAGTTACAGATGCATGATGAGGGTCCATTAAGGTTCATATAACTAATTGTAGCCCTATAGTTCTTACAGCCAAGATGGAACGGACAACAGCCTTAAAAATGAAACACGGCCTTATAGCATGACAGGTTGTGTGTTGGACTGACAATTGAGAGCCTCAGGTTCGACCCCCACTTCAGCATTATGGATACAAAGGACGCATGGAGTCCCCGAGTCTCATTTTGAGAACCAAAGCTCCAGTCTACAATAGTGTCATAATAGCCTATAATAAAAAATACATATTTAAGACGAGCAGTTAAGTTACAAAAAACACAGGTTTTGTGCAGTCAGTTAAACCAACAGCGCTTAAAGCTTGCAAGTTGAGTTTCAAATTAAAACAAGGGGTTTTCTGCAGTCAGTTTAGCCTACTACCAACAGCGCTAAAAGTTTGTTAATTTTCAGCGTTGTTTGTTTTATTGATGGGCCGAGTACAATCACACTAACCAACAGCTGAAATTAATTTTGGAGCGCAGCTGGCTGACGTCCTATCTATCGAAGCCCAGAGCCATTCAAGGAGAGTTTCAGGGTGAGTTGCATCATCTCCGTTCACATGGGGCCAGAGTCCTCTCTAATACAAGGCTCTGGACGGCCTAAGGGCATAAGTAGCCTGTTTTGAGAGAGGCGCTTACGAGCGCATTTCGGAACCATCGTCATCGTAAGGACCGCAGCCTTCATAGTGTCCTACGAAGGGCTTTGTACGACCGCGGTACGACTGCGATTTGGGAAATGCGGCCAATGCTATTACTTCCAAATGTTAAAGTATTTCTGTTTGTGTCTTTGTGTGGAGGTGGCTTCATGTTTGAGTCACACATGCACAGACCAAAAACGTAGGCTGACATTGATTGATTGATTGATTGAATAATGTATTAACAGGATTGTGTTAGAATTTTATGTTAAAATGATGACACAAAAGCCACAGGGGTCTTGTTTCCATTGTGATCCATTGTACTCAATTTCCAGAAGGGTTAATCTATAGCCCTGGTAACGCAAGGTTACTTGGATCAGTAATTTAATAATAATAAGATTTGTAAACATTTAATGAAGGTATAGTGTAGATGTTCAGTCTTACGTTGGTGTGGTCAGTGGTGTGCCGTCCACCCACTGGAAAGATCCTTCTCTCTCTCTGTCGGTCAAACCCAGCCACACTCTCTTGTTGAAACTGGCAACAAGGTCCTGGAAAAAACAGATGCACGTTACTGATGTTACGTAGCCTACAATACTGTACAGCATACATGGGCAACTGGCGGCCCGGGGGCCACATGCGGCCCCCACCTTCACTTAATGCGGCCAGCAGGTTAATACCTGAATACTGATATATTATTGAATTCAGCTGTTAACAATTCCAAAAATGACCTACTTTAATTCCGTCAGTCAATATTAGTAGCTTATTTTTTTTGTATGTCCAATGTATTTGTATTTAGGTTCATAAATTTAACATGAGTATATAACTAAATGTGTTTGAAATTAAATCAAAATGTTACATTTCAGGATTCCAATTCAAAAAATAAGAAAAAAATCAATTCAGGATTCCAATTCAAAAGAAGCAAAAATAGCCGATCTACAAGCTCAAATGCGTTTTGAGCTTGTAGATCTGCCATTTTCGCTTATTTTGTATGAGATACTAGAATGACAAAGTGGGACATATGCACTGTGGCCCTCTGGAGTGAAGGTGGAAATGTGGTGGCCCTCGCCATCATCAAAGTTGCGCACCCCTGCTGTACAGTATGCGTGCGCGCACACACATACACATACACACTTACACTTACACTTACACTCACGCACACACACACACACACACACACACACACACACACACACACACACACACACACACACACACACACACACACACACACACACACACACACACACACACAATGGGCCCGATTCATGAAGCACGTTACATCCAAATTACGCCCATATTTTGATCTTATTGGCATTCAGGACAATTCCCAAGCAGGGGCGTCAATTGGGTATGGCATTATAGGCTTTTAATTTACAATACTACTGTAGTGTAGACTCTGTAGGCCTATATTGATCACATTATCATATGAACGCTACACACAGTAGCAAAATAAGTCTTACCTTCAGTCTGATATAATATTATGAAATGTGGCTGTTCCGATGTAGGACAGTGATGAAATATTAATCCAAAAATAAGAATTTCCCCTCAGTATAGGATAATCAATAAATTGGTCCATAATATATAGCAGCGGTCACAGCTCGATAAGCCTTCAACATTATCCTTTTGCCATGTAATATCCATTCCATGTTTATTATTTTGTGGTGGGTTCAAATGTATTTACTGGAAGCAATGCAGATGCATGATGGTCCATTGTAGCCTGCCCTACAATCGGCAGGACAGATTTAACGGATCTGATTTATTTTATTTTCTATTTGGTTTTTTGGGATGAGAGCCAAGTTCAACAGCAAAGCCATGGTGGAGTTTAAGTTTCATTTCCCTTATAGTTCCCAGAGCAGACTACGGAGTGCTGAGTAAGGCTTTCTACCATATATGGTCCTGCCATAAGTACTATGGAAGCAACGCTCATGTGTTTACACTCAACTGGCAGCCGTCCAAATTCATCATGACACAAACCTGTGATACGCACAAAATAGGATACACACTGCTTTGATGAATCTAAGTTTTTGCTTACAGAAATTTAAGCAAGATTTAGTCACTTTATTTACACTTTATACCAATATACCTGTTTTTCTTTGCTCTTTATGACAATCAGGTCGGAGTTTCTGTCTCTACACCACTGCCTGCTGTCATCCCAGTTCTTCTTCTCAGTAGAGATGTAGTAACACAGGCCATCAGCATATGTAAATCCATCTTGCTCTAAAAATAGATAACAATACTATTAGCCCATTTTATGTCTTTATTTTCTATTTTTTTTCATTTTCTCAGTAAAATGATGAACAAACACAGAGATGTCTCGCTCACCACAGAGCTTCTGGCAATCTTGTTCTTTAGTCAGTAGGTTAAGTCTGTCCTGGAACTGGTCAAAACTGGTCTGCTGCTGATCTGTATGGAGACAATATAAAATGGGAGATCCTTTTAAAAAAAGAATGTACACCTACTGCAGCAAATCAATTGTTAGTGTTGAGAATGTCCTCCATGCTATCTAGTGGCAGCCTCTGATGGACAGTTCATTCATCATTGTCAATGTTTCTAAAACATGAACCCTTGTTGTACAGGTACAGGTTGCATACTGTCTGTGTTGTGCTACCTGAAGTATGTAAACTAGCTTTTATGTTGTGTAAATTGTATCACTTTGGAGTCATTAGGTTTTTGTGATGTATCATGGATGTTCAATTTTTTTGTCCTGTCTTGTATGGTACGGTATGGTATGTGACAGCAAAGACTGTGTAATTTTTTTGTCTGCCTCTCGGCCAGTTCCCACTTGCATAAGAGACTGTCTCAATGTGTTTTTACAAAAAAAAAAAAAAAAAAAACACAAGTTGTCCTTTAACACTGTGAACACTACTGTCTAAGTGTCTATAACAATGATTACACAATATGTATCACTGGTAGTCCTCAGAGTTACTACAGGGTGGCTGCCAAGTAAAAAAAAAATACCGATCTACAAGCTCACAACGCATAACACTGCTACACTTTGTGAGCTTGTAGATCGGCTATTTTTGGCAAAGACGTTTGGTGTAGAGGGAAAAAAAAGAGCAGACCAAGTATAGATTGAAAAGTGAAGTGTTTAAGTATTGACAGTGTAGTGGTTAAATGTCTGATAAATTCACAATAGTGGCGTTTCCATAAAGCCTCTTAATGCGCATTAAGGCTTTTGCGGATAAATCTTTTAATGGAAACGCGTCAAAATTCGAATAAACTTTCATTATCTGCAAAAACTTTTATGCGCTTGGAGGAGGTGGATTTTGAGGCTTTATCAAAAGAACGTAATGCTCATTAGTGCAATGGAAACACGAAGCGAATACGTTTTGAATGAAAATGCTTTGAACTTGCATGATAACGATTTGGCTGAAGGGAGCTAACAACTTGTTAGCGTCGTGTTCCCGACTACTGTACCTTGTCTCAAGTCTCTATGAAATGTATGAAGAAGTTTAATCTGCAACACAAAATACAATATGCAGTGGGGGTCCCTGCTTCATCTCTCTCTCTCTCTCTCTCTCTCTCTCTCTCTCTCTCTCTCTCTCTCTGCTGGGGACCAGAAAAACCTTCAAGACCCCTGCTCTGTTGCAATGATTTCTATCAGCTGTTTAACACTGTTACTGAACAAACACTCTATAGCAGGGGTCTTCAACGTTTTCAGGTCGGGACCCCTTAAGGCGGCCCTACACTAGCCGATAATCGGGCTATTTAATTACCCTCCCGACAATCGGGCTTCCTCCGACTGAAACGGGCCCGACAATCTGGCATGAACGTCGTCTAGCGTGAGGTCTCACAGATCCACTCGGAGCCCAGCCGAGTGGCTCGGAGGACGGTCGGGGCCAGCCCGACTCTTTTCAAACATGTTTGATATTTTCCTGGATCAGTACTGGTCTGGAAGACTGGAACAGCAGCAGGGGGCTGAGACAGTGACAGATCCATCTCTTTTTTTCTCTCCACCTCTCCCTCTGCCTCACTCACACACACACACACGCGCGCGCGCGCGCACACACACACACACACAGACACACTTTTCATAGCGTCCGTCCGTCCATTAGGTTGTATCATGAATGATTGGGATTTAAATTAAAACTCAACGGTAACGCGATCCAAAAAAACAAACAGAAGAAATAACGCTACCAGCCACTGTCTGCAGTCAGTCATAGGCAGCGACCAGTCCAGCACATCACATCAAAGAAGTACACGCCTTCTACGGGGGCGCTCCCCTGATCTACAAGCCTACAACGTGGCACGGAAGGGAAACCGTTTGGTCTTGGAGATCTATATGTTCTGTGTGCGCTACACCGTCATACGACTAATCATAAATCAGGCTCCGTGAGAAGGAGCAGCACTCGACTATAGCGCAGGAGAGAGAGGGGATGTCAGAGTTGGATAAACATGAAACGTGTCAAAGTGAACTCATATTATCATCAAAATAGGACATAACTTCCATATTGAAGCTTTTTTTTCCCCGTTGCGTGAGGCGGTGTTGAGTGTTGAGTGAGTGGATAACGTAATGTGTTTGTATGTGCGTGTGCGTGCGTGTTGCAAAGCACAGCGCTCAGAACAGCCCCCGTGGCATTTGTATCAATTATATTATTTATTATTGCTGTGTTCGAGCCCGACTCAAACGGGATAGAATCCTGTAGTGTGCGGAGCGCCCGACTGTTCAAAACGGCTAGTGTGAGCCCGTTTAGATTATCTGGTCAAATAATCTGAAAAAATTATCCTGTAGTGTTTAATTCTACCCGAGTCAGTCGGGCCAGATTATCTTGTAGTGTATTGCCAGCTTTAGTTGAGAGAGGGATGAAGCAGGGGCCCCTAAAACCAATATAGTTTCATTGTTTGACTGCACAATCATCAGTGTATTTTGGATTCATGTTAATGTGTGTTTTCAAATATTTAACCTCTTGAACTTAGTCTACTCTTTTTCTCTTCTACACCAAACCTCTTTGCCAAAAATAGCCGATCTACAAGCTCACAACGCCTCGCACTGTGAGGCGTTGTGAGCTTGTAGATCGGCTATTTTTGGCTAAAGTTCTCAGAATATGGACGCTAGGGTTCAAGTGGTTATTATAAAAAAGGAGAAGAAAATAAACTTCTATCACACAAAGATTTGGGGGACCCCCTGTAGTAACTCTGAGGACCCCTAGGGGTCCCGGACCCCCTGTTGAAGACCCCTGCTCTATAGTCTATAGCAATGATTATAAGAGCTTTAACCTTTTAACAAAAACCTTTTAGTTTTAACCAAATAATATAGGCTACGTTAACTTTAAATATAGATACTGAATACTGATTAAAATGAACTTAGATTAGTGCTTTTAAATGTAGTGCTGAGGAATATCCTTCTTGACAGCATCAATTCAGACTTTTTAGACTTTAGTTTTTATTGTTTTGTTTTGTTTTATATTCATATTATACCCGCTTTGATCCTCTGAAGTTCCACCAGTTTCTGGAGCTCCTCCATCTTGGCTTCAGTGGCAGACATTCTGGAAGCTGTATCTGAAAACAATGTAAAATAATCACAGAGATATCGTATAGGCTATAAGTGAAATTCATGGGAAAATACTCTGATGTTTTACTTAAAGGACTACTTCATCCGTTCTCAACCTACCGATGTTTCCTGTTGAGATTGGCACATTTCACCCAGGTTTTTTCATCTCACTCACGTCACTTGGTCTGCTGACCTCACTCAGCAACAAAATAAACAGAAAATAAACAAAAAATAAAATAAAACAATTCACAGGAGGCAAGCAGTGATCACCCCATGATGTGCACTGCAATGTAGTTTCAAATTACTACATTGCAGGTGTTTTTTGAGAGTGAAAAAATAAGAAGACACCTGTGACATGTGTGATCAGGGCAGCTTCCCCCAGGAAATGTGCCAAGCTCAATAGGGAACAACTATATATGTATGTTTATATAATTGGTCTTCATAATGCACATAATGCACACTGTGTGTCTTAGAGGGGGGCTGTGGACAGTTCAGGCACCCACCTACCAGTGATGTCATCATTAGTCATATCATCATTGTTACACAGGAACAACATGGCTTCTAATAGAATAGCTTTCCAGGAATAGAAAGCCTGCAGTTTCTATTAGCTTGGATTCTCCATTGATGATGTCACTGGTAGGCGGGTTTCTGAACTGTCCACAGCCCTCGTGAGACACAGAACAAGTAGACAAAAATGGTCCAATATTATCATGAGCATTAGTGAGGATCAATTATATTATGACAGGTTGAAAATGGGTCGTCCTTTAAGTATTTATATGGCAATGTAGAAAACCTCTGTTACAAGTAAACGTCTGGTATTCAAATTTTACAAAAGTATTGTCATCAGAATGAAACTCAAGTATAGTAAATACTCATTGTTTCACACGTTTTCAACTGTATGAAATATATATATATATATATATATATATATATATATATATATATATATATATATATATATATATATATATAAATAACAAACTGTGAGCTTGTAGATCTGCTGTTTTCAAATCATACAGGGTTGAAGTGGTTAATGGTGTTACATGTTTTGTAATAATAGTCTAAATCTACAAAGCAGCTAGTAACTCGTTTTCAAATAATTGTAGTGGAGTAAAAACATGTACAATATTTGCCTCTGGGATGTTGTGAAGACGAAGTAAAAGTATTGAAAATTGGAAATACTCCGGTAAAGTAAGAAATACCAAAAATGGTTCTAAAGTAGCCTACTTGAGTAATTGTAGGGGAGAGCGGGGTAAACTGAGACACTTTTTACATTTTCTCCCCTAGAGGCGAACTAAAAGATATATCAGTAAAAATATACACATTTCCCAGTAATTTGGGATGTTTCCTAACAATGGAAGTTATCAGAACATATTCAAGACAAAAGGCAGAGAAAATATGATTGTTTTAAAAAAAGTGGTCTTGTGTCTCAGTTTACCCCAGGACCGGGGTAAACTGAGACAGACCAGAGAAATCAACGGGGTAAAGTGATCCACTCACTTTTTTCACTTTAAAACTACCATAAAAACACAAAAACCCGGTTAACCGGGTTAAATATGCGCAATACAAAAATGTACATAGCAGACATTCTTTTAATAGGCTTTGTCCTGTCATTTCCACCCATGTGTCAAATAATGTGACACATGGGCAGAAGGAAAAAACTAAAAACCCTATAAAAAATGTATAGAAGGGTTTACCAAACTTTCCTCAGTTGATCCTTATGTAATTCTTCCTGTAGAATCTATTTCTGCAAAGTATATTGTTGTATTGTGCATAACTAATGAAATAATTTGCATATTTAGTCAAATATGCTAATTATC
>NC_137812.1:2785017-2805017 GCF_963921795.1 Nannobrachium achirus
AGGCCTGTTTGTCATTTATGCACCATGTACAGCACTTCGGTCAATGTCTCTTGCCTACAGTGGTGTGTTACTGTTTCAACACCTGACTTGCCCTCAGGATCAACCATATAAGCCAGTAAACATGCAGGACTGGAATGACATCGATACAAAGCTCACTAACTAAGTGTTGTTGGTGCCACTGAGATGGTAAACTACAATTCAATGCAATATGACTACTGTGTGTGACTTAGCAGGCCTGAGAACAGGCTGAGAGATGTGATTTCAACATCTTCAATGTTGAGCTACTGTTAATAAAGTTCTGCAGTGAACAAACTAGCATTTTCATCCATCTTGGTCGAAGGGGGACATTGAAAATGTCATGACTGAGGGGTCAATAGACTTAAGCTTTGTGAAGTTAACTTTACAGCTCGTCTGTTATTCTTGACTTCTTTAGAGATTTTCATAAGAGATTTACTGGAAGGGTTATAAGACCAAAAACTATAGCTGAAAAACACACCAATCATGAACAAGGTTCAACATTTATTTTTTGTAGGACACAGGAATGTAGCCCTGCCCCGCTGTAATCAGACAAAATTTGGGGAAGACCGCCAAAGCACCTCAGACCGTAGGGATGGGACAATATACGATATTATCGTTTATCGTGATAAAAAACACTCACAATAATCATATTGTGGAGATTTAATTTATCGTGATATCATCCTCTGTCATACACTGGGATCAATTCACCTTTTATTTGCCAAGCTGCATATCCAGTACTATTTAAACCCTCTATAATTGGTAAAAGGTACATAATATATGTACTTGATACAGTAGTTTTTCACTCTCTACCAAATCTCTTTGCCAAAAAATAGACGATCTACAAGCTCACAATGCTTCGTGCTGCGAGCTTGTAGATCTGCATGATTACTGCATGATTGATCTGTCGCAAAGCCCTCTCCCTAACTGTGAGGATTGGACGACAGCGTAGCAAAACACTTCCACCCAAAGTTGGCTCCCATAACCCGCTAAAAAGCCCGTACCTTGGCCCCCCATCGACCGGGAGAGACGGGGCCAGCACCCAGGGGGTACCCAGGGGCCCAGCCACCACCAGGGCTCCCCACGGACCCCCTGGGAAAAAAATATGGGAAAATAGTCAAAAGTAGCCGATCATAAATGTGACCCGATTAGGGAGTCTTACTGGTATATAGGCAAATTAATATCAAAAACATTTATATTACATTATTACGGCCATGGTGAAACGTTGCTGCTGGGGGACCTGCTACAGTGATTATAGCTACCCAGAACATTTGAAGGGAGCATTTTTCAAATCATTTTCCGAAACCAAAATCTGCCTTAGACTGCAGCCTGTCGATTGTAGGTATAAATTATCGATACATTTGTTGTTTTTGGGTCAGTTTTAAGTGCACTGCAATTAAGCAATGACATTGTTTTTTCCAGCGGGTAAATGCACAGGAAGAAAAATTATGTGAATCTTTAAAATATAGCAGATCCACAAGTCTAGGTATGCAGGTCGCCGGTTCGATTCCCGATCCGGACGACCTTTGCCACATGTCATTCCCCATCTCTCTCCCCATTTCCTGTCTGTCTACTATCCTAACAAATAATGGCATAAAAAGCCCAAAAAACTAATCTTAAAAAAAAAGAAAGTCAGGTCTGAGATTTATCACCCAGCCCTACTTTAATGTTGAGTTACATGTTGTATGACATCATTTTTGTAGCTGCAAGGAATAATTATGGCAATTATAATTTGATAATTGATTTGCAGTATCTCATAAGCTACAGTGCGTTACTGCATCCCCATTATTCAGTTGCCTGCAAATGTATAAATAGGCTACTTTTTCCAGAATTATGTTTAATACCAGCGTTAGTCCAGAAACCCCCACATTTACATAAATCAAAACATCTATTTTCAATAAAGTAGTAAATGAGGATCTCCCTCAATTGATCTTTTCGAGAAATTAAATAAAGGTTGAATGAATGCAAATCTTTTGTATTGCTAAATGCTCATGATGTCCCAGAACATGCCATGACAAGGCAAATGTTTTCTTTGGATATTAATGTTATCACCACCGGCACCACCAAGATGGTTACTTTGTCAACTATCATTATTCTGATATTGCTACCATGCTGTTATGTAAAAATGTTCATATTCTGTTCACACAGTGGTTCTCAAAGTGAATTCCAGGTTGGAATCCACTTTGAGAACCACTGTTCAGGCCCAGGGACTCTGACACTGTTGTTTTTGACAACAAATTTTGATTTAGTTTTGAATAAAATGTCATTTAATTTTAGTCATAATTTAGTGACCTGAAGAGTTTTAGTTTTAGTCTAATTTTAGTCGACTAAATATCATACATTTTTAGGCGACTAAATCTACAGTTCATTTAGTCAACTAAAATGTATTTTGGCAGGCCTTGATGGCATCGTAATGAGTGATTTTACACTTGGTTGTGTGCTGAAAATAGCAGATCTACAAGCTCACAACGCGTTGCGCGACACGTTGTGAGCTTGTAGATCTGCTATTTTCAGCACGCAACACTTGAGAACAACCAAACATAAAATGACTCTCTACTCCACTAGTCCCTCCCTAACGTTTTAGTCTAGTTTTGATTTTGTTGACGAAATTGTCAATATAATTAGTCTTAGTTTTAGTCATCACAGCTTAGTTTTTATTTAGTTTTTGTCAGTGAAAGAAATGCAATCGACAAATACTTTTCGTCATAGTTTTAGTCAACAACATCTACACTGCTCTGACAGTACAAATGGAACCAAATGAACACTAAGTCTCATGATGCAAGGTTAAATTAACATTATCTGTCTGTCTGTCTGTCTGTCTGTCTGTCTGTCTGTCTGTCTGTCTGTCTGTCTGTCTGTCTGTCTGTCTGTCTGTCTATCTGCCTGCCTGCCTGTCTGCCGATTGTTAACCAATTTGAGTTAAGCTCTCCTCCACTCTTTTCAAAGATTTCACCTTGTGCAGGGAAACCCTTTCACTCATTCTTTCCACTGTAGCCCACTTGCTGATTACTAGCTTGCAATGCAATCAGCCACTGATCAAATTCACCTGTGCTGCCTGCCCATCCCCCATCCCCCATCTCCCTCACTGCACTCACTCAAAACTGTGTGAGTGAGAAGCTGCCCCTCCCCCCACAGTCAGTTGGTTTGTTTGTATGCAGTCTGTACAAGGCAAGGCTTTAAATACTGTGAATATGTGTGAAAGTAAATCCTACGTGTTACTTTATGCTTAGGGTAGTCTTACTAGTGACTATATACAAATGGAACCAAATGGAACTCATAATCTGTGTAATCTATGCACATGGCTTATTTTTTTGTTCTGGTTAGTTAAAGCAGTGGTTCTCAACCTCTGGGTCAGGGAATTATTTTGGGGAGGGGGTCCCCAGATGATTATCTAAATGACTGTGCACCATTGCTTTCTCTCTGAACAGTAAACATACAGCATAAGGTTTAAGTAAGTGTAAGGGTATCTTCAGATTTCTAAAGTACCCTTCCGTAATCAATGGGGGCAATTTACCCCTTTTTGTGCAGATATATGACCGATTTGTTGCATGTCTGAGTCATCATGACATCACTGAGATGCCATAGACTCCTACCTACCCACTGTCTGACGTGACCTACCACTGCCGGATGCACCCACGCACACGCGCACACACGCACCTCATCCCGGATTGTATAACAGATTTCTTAAGCCCGGTTCACAATGCAACATGCTAGCCCAGATGATCCTTTTGCCGTCCTATAACCTAAAAGCCTAACATGGGTTGTGACAGCACTGAGAGTAGAGACGTGCTACAGCCAATCAGAGAACAGGACAGGTGGCTTGTTTGATTTAATTCACACATTATTTTCTTTTATATAATTAAAAGACTGTTTGTCTGTCTGGATCAATCCAGTGATATAACTTTAATAATTCTCGTGGGCGAATCCAGGTGTGACAGAACACTCTCAATGGAGCTATTGTAGTCTTTATCCTCACGTGCGTTGTGTCCCACTTGAGCTCCTCTTTATTGTGTACTTCAAGGAACTTGTGTACTTCAAGGAACTTTAAATCCCTGCTCCCTCAAGCAAGGAGATGAGGATTAGATTTGAGTCTGGAGGAATCAAGCAGGTTAGACTGATTGTAGTCCGAGCATTTCAGGCAAAAAAGTGCGCGATTCCATCAAAATACTGCACAAACTGGCCGGACTATAGTAACATTGTGTCACATATGAGGAAATGGCATATTCGGGACAACCTTGGTAGTAGGCTAATAAGGCTATGCTTTATTCAAGCCAAACGAGACACTCTATTTGGTGCTTTATGATCCCACAGGGAATGCTACAATTTGTCAATCAGTGTCATCACCGATAAACAAACTTTTACTGCACTGTTTTTACAGTACAGTAAAAGTACAGACAGTACAGTACAGTACAGACAGTACAGTTCAGTGATAAAAGGTCAAGGTCACAAGCTTATTTAGAATAATTTGACCTTAGAATTGTAGTAAGCTACTTTGGTGTCATATACTGTATCTGAAGGCTAGTGAAGTCACTGATCTACAAGATGTACACACAATTCGTAACACAAGAATTTTGCCTATACTGTGTAATACTGTGTAGAGGAATAATTCTAGAATCAGTATCGGGATTTAAAGGGATATTCCATTTAAAAAAACTCTGCCTTGCATGGGTCTGCCTCCCCAGGCTCAGGGCCTCTCCCCACACACACCCATTGTAACTTCAAACTCCATTATATTTTTTTCTGGTGACTCATACTACCCTCCTAATACATGAGCAGGCCATGTTTTTTTTCGATACAATTTTTCATTTATTTGTAATAATTTTAATTTTTCAAATTTTCCCAAAGAATTATTACAAATAAATGAAAAGGGTTATTGAGAAAACACGGCCTGCTCACGTATTAGGAGGGTAGTATGAGTCACCAGAAAAAAATAGTGTGTGTTTTTAATGAAGTTTGAAGTTACAATGGGTGTGTATGTGGAGAGGCCCTGAGCCTGGGGGGAAAGATAACATTTACATCGAATATATAAATATTAAAAACTGTTCAGGGTGTTCATAAAAGCCTGATTAGATGATAAAGTGACCAAAATGATCTGTAGGCTTGAACTTAATTAGCATTTTTACCCAAGGGTAAAAATGGTGCCTGGGTGCCTGCCTACTCCTGTATGTCGGAGTTAACTTAAACTCATATGTACTGTACATGATGTCATGGTCATGATGTGGTCATGTGATACTGTATATAGGAGCTACGCTGATCAGCATACATGACTGTGCAGAGCTGCTACCAGTGGTGCTTTGGGGTTTTCTTTTCAGTGCGGACGGTCATTTATTGACGTCACATGCACGAGCGCCTTTAGATGTGTGCGTGCTAACTAAAAGTTTGCTTTGAACAAATCTCATCTATCACAGTAATGGAGCCAGGTAGCCTGAGACACGCACAATGCACATACAGTCACCGCTGGAAACCTACAGTAGGTGTTAAAGTAGCCTATCCATATGAATAGGGGGGTATGTGCAAGCCCACCACTCACTGCCTGCCTGGTAAACCTGTTATGCGAATAGCCATTTGATTACCATGGTCATCACTTGTATAGCTACACATTTTTAAAGTGACAGTTTAAGTACTTTCTAATACCTCTAGAGTGACAGTTTAAATTAAACATTGGCCAAATTGACAAATATTATGCAGAAATTGTGAAAATAGCCAATCTACATCCTCGTGAGCATGTAGATCTGCTATTATTATTAATTTAGGGGGTTGTGTCCTGAAAAGGTTGAGAACCACTGCATTAATCCATTTAGGCCTGGGGCCGATTCTAAAAATGCCTTTTAAATCCGGCCAAGATTTTCATTAAGAAAACAAATGCAATTCATTAATAAAAAATAGAAACATGTAAGAACCACAAAATGTACAGTCAATTGGATGAGTGGTTTGTAAAATATGCATAGCCTCCTTGGAGTGAGCTAAAATGTTGGCAAACTTGGAAAATGGACATTAATATAAACGTGATTTTTTGGGACGTTTTGATTAATTATTACACAAAATAACAATACAACAATTGCAATATCTGGTTAAATTTGTATAATTAAGAAACATTGTCTGTATGTTATGCAAATCATGTTGCAGGCCCATGGTGTGGCAAACCACCAACATGGTAGACCCCTGAACAGTGTTTATGCCAAGTTTAGTGTGGATTGGAGCAACGGTGTGCCTGTGGCAGCCAGGGGCCCCTGGGAGCCACATTGGGCCCCTTGTGTTGCTATTATAATGGCCGACCCCTGAACGGTGTTTGTTCAATCAAGTTTAGTGTGGATCGGAGCAATGGTATGCCTGTGGCAGCCAGGGGCCCCTGGGGGCCACATTGGGCCCCTTGTGTTGCTATTATAATGGCCGACCCCTGAACGGTGTTTGTGCAATCAAGTTTAGTGCGGATCGGAGCAACGGTGTGCCTGTGTCAGCCAGGGGCACCCGGGGGCCACATTGGGCCCCTTGTGTTGCTATTATAATGGTAGACCCCTGAACGGTGTTTGTGCCAAGTTTAGTGTGGATCGGAGCAACGGTATGCCTGTGGCAGCCAGGGGCCCCTGGGGGCCACGTGGGGCCTGTGGTGTTGCTATTATAATGGCAGACCCCCAGAACGGTGTTTGTACAATCAAGTTTAGTGTGGATCAGAGCAACGGTGTGCCTGTGGCAGCCAGGGGCCCCTGGGGGCCACATGGGGCCCTTGGTGTTGCTATTATAATGGCAGACCCCTGAACGGTGTGTGTGCCAAGTTTAGTGTGGATCGGAGCAACGGTGTGCTTATGGCAGCCAGGGGCCCCTGGGGGCCACATGGGGCCTGTGGTGTTGCTATTATAATGGCAGACCCCTGAAGAGTGTTTATGACTAACGTTATTCACCCAAAATGCTATGTCATTGAAATGTTCATAAAAACATGTATGTGCATTAACAGGACTCTGACACCCAGCCAATCAGGTGCTTCAAAACATACACTGTGTGTGAATATTCATGAGCTTGTGTATGAACATGCAGTAGCATTACACAACCTATGGGGGCGCTGTTCAGACACAAAAAAGTCGGGTGTATGTGTATTAACAGGACATCAAAAAAAAAAGGTGGATTTGGGCTCTCTAGACCAATAGAAACACTTCTGCTATTTCAGAATTGTCCATGAATTAGCAGGACACCAGTCCTGTCCTGCTAATCCAAAATGTCCTGTTAGTGTGGTGTGTATTCAGGCCAATTGTCCCGTTAAACCACATTTACCAACACACACACGCTCACACACACACACACACACACACACACACACACACACACACACACACACACACACACACACACACACTTTTGAAATGTTTATTTATGTCCACATAAGCAGAAGTACAAGAATGCCTCGTACAAAGGACATAAACCAGTAAGACTCCCTATTCGGGAGATAAGCGACCATAGGTCGCTTATCTCCACAAATAGGGCAAAAATTTGTTTTTCCAAAATCTTCCTGATCCATGTTGATGACATGAGTGTAGACATGCTGTGTAGTGATTTTCGTGATTTTAGGGCAAAATCTGTAGGAGCAGTGTCCAAAAATGTGTTTTTAAAAATCGGCCTGAAGGTGGCGCTATATGGGACAGATTCATGTTGATGGGATGAGTGTAGACATACTGTGTAGCGATTTGCGTGACTTTAGAGCAAAAACTGTAGGAGCAGTGTCCAAAAATGTGTTTTAAAAAATGGCCTGAAGGTGGCGCTAGAAGAGGGCCATGTGAGAAATGAGGGGTGGGGTCTCCGCGTTGCCTTGGCGGACGAATAGGTACCGGCCCCGGCTCTCCCGGACGCTCCTAGCCGGAGTTACGGCATTTTATGTGAGATGCAGTGGAGGGGGTCCTCCACTGGGGGCGCCACCACTTTTGCATCCGTTCTGGAGCACCAGGAGTGGGTGGTCCCCAGGAATTCCCCGTGAGCAGCCCCGTTGGGGTGGTCATTTGGTCATTTTTGCACATTTGGTCATTTTTTACACCTGGGGGTCCCCTAGGGACCTGGGGGTCCCTGAAGCTCCGGGGGTCCTTGGAGATTGTAGTTTGGCAGGTAAGGAGTGTGTGTGCAAAATTTGGCATGGATGGGGGCAACGGTTGTGGAGATATGAGCAGGGCAAAAGTGTGACGTGTGACGTGTGACGGACGGACGGACGGACGGACGGACGGACGGAGAGACAGACAGACAGCCGGTGGAGGTTTTGGTAGTAAATGCGACCTACGGTCGCAACAATACCTGTCCAGTCAGATAATAGAGGGTATGCGCGTGACATCACTGTTGCTGGAAGTTATGTGGGAACACGCCCACTGAGTGGCAAAACACTAATTTCTGCCATTGACAGCCCATACATCCAAACAGAAAAGTCCTATCTGATTGTATTAAACAAATTAACTCACCAACATTGCGGCTGTACTGAAAGCTTGAATTATCCTCTTTCTATCTGTAAAGTTTTTGTTTCATAAAAATCCACCATAGGCATGTTATGAGCTACTTTCTGTCAAGACATTCTGTGCAGGTTTTTGTGTCAGAGTTTGGAAGCACTCGTTTTCTACAGCACAACATCCTGCTGCCTCCTGCATTATTTGCAAATTAGAAACAGGTGGTATGCAGGGCCGTTGAGTGATTTGCAACTAGCACTTCCAAACTCCAATGCTCCATGCTGCTCAATGTTTTGCCACTCAGCCTAGATTAGGGGGGTGGGGCTCAGTGGACGTGCATACCCTCTATTAGGAAAGCAACCAGTTACAAAGTGCATGTAGAGCAGAACATTGTTACATACAATACTGTTGGCATAGATGTCAAACACAGCAGACAACAATCATGGGTAAAGATGACAATGCCTCCTCTACAGGATGCCTCCTATAGGCCTGATTTACACTGCCACCAAAATCCAGCCTGAATCAGATCTGTGTCACATCAAAAGTGGAATCCGATTTGTTTTAAATAGTCTAAATGCAGACAGGTCACATGCAGGTCACATGAAATCCGATTTCTAGAAACCACATCCAGAGGTGGATTTGAGGACATCTGACTTAAGCTGGCCATACACTACACGATAATCGGGCCCGACTAAATCGGGTAGAATTAAACACTACAGGATCATTTTTTCAGATTATTTGGCCAGAGAATCTAAACGGGCTCACACTAGCCGTTTTGAACAGTCGGGCGCACCGCACGCTACAGGATTCTATTCCGATTGAGTCGGGCCTTGCAACACGCGCGCAGACGCACATACAAACAAACACATTATGTTATCCACTCACAAACACACCATTGCCTCACGCAACGAAAAAAAAAAAAAGCTTCAAATGATACTATGACTATGAGTTCACTTTGACGCGTTTCATGTTCATCCATGGATCAACTCTGATCGACTTTCCCCCTCTCTCTCCACTGCTAAAGTCAAGTGCTGCGCGCTGTCTGCTGGTGCTTCTCATGGTGCCTGCTTTATGATTAGTCGTATGACTGTGTTGCGCAGAGAACATATCAGATCTCCAAGATCAAACTGCGTCCCTCCGCGCCACATTGTAGGGTTTGTAGATCAGGCAGTGGGCGTGTAGGCCTACTTGCACTCGTGTGCTGTTCCCACTCCAGTCTGTGACTGACTGGTAGTGACTATTTCTGCTGATATAAAACAAACTCGCGACCATTGAGTTTTAATTCCCATCGCAAGCAATCATGATACAACCTGGGAGGATGGATGTGGATCATTATTTGAAATAATAAGCAGTGTATTTATGTGTATTGCTTTTTTTTTGGGGGGGGGCTAGTTTTCAGTCCCAAATATACTGTAATGCTTTAAAAAGGAAAGGCCTATTAGGCCTAGCCTATATCCATTATGTTTCTTTCATGTCCGCTCCAGGTTTATCATTGTCAGTTTTGATAAAGTCATTTTATTTTATAATAGTTAAGGTAACGTGCGCGCATATTTTCTAAACCTGCTGTCTGTTAAAATACGAAACGCCTGGCTATGCGGGGCGCGCTGTGCCCGGAGTAGCCAGGAGTTGTTAACCCAGCTGGTAGATCAAACCTATGGCCAATTGGAACTTGAAAGGAGTAGAGATTACATAACTGCACCGTGCACGGACCATCAGAGAAAGTGACTGACGTGGGGTGAGCTGCTGTTGTAGGCTGCTTCCACCACGGACGGTTCAAGTTCAAGACAGGTTCAAGTTCAAGACAGGCACGTGTCTGCTTTTACTTTAGTGGCCATGGTAGGCTTTCAATCATGATTTCCCCTGTCGTTAAATTATCGCGGTGTGGGCGGATGGATCAATCAAATATAATCATTAAAAAAAGATCCGAGGGCACGGAGATCCAAATCCAATGTCCCAGAGAGAGAGAGAGAGAGAGAGAGAGAGAGAGAGAGAGAGAGAGAGAGAGAGAGAGAGAGAGAGAGAGAGAGAGAGAAAGAGGACGGTTCTGTCCGGTCCATTTGAAGAACTGTAATCCAGCATTTTGAGGTGGAAACATGGAGAATGCACAGGTTTATCATACATTTGAGAGTGAGAACCATAAGTTTAATGTAACTTAATTGGAGTTGGAGGAGGAGAGCAGAGCTGGAAAGTTATTAGCGAGTCCAGACTTGCACTAATTGGTTTGGCCTAGTTTTACGTCTTTGTTGATTGATTGATTGATTTTGTGTGTGTGTGTGTGTGTGTGTGTGTGTGTGTGTGTGTGTGTGTGTGTGTGTGTGTGTGTGTGTGTGTGTGTGTAGAGAGAGAAAAAGAGATAGCTCTGTCACTCAGATGCTCAGAGACTTGCGCGGCTGCTGTAGCCTACCTATTTTCAATCAGTCCCCTGCTGTTATTCCAGACCAGTACTGATCCAGGAAAATATCAAACATGTTTGAAAAGAGTCGGGCAACCCCCGATCGTCCTCCGAGCCACTCGGCTGGGCTCCGAGTGGATCTGTGAGACCTCACGCTATACGACGTTCATGCCCGATTGTCGGGCCCGTTTCAGTCGGTGGCAGCCCGATTGTCGGGAGGGTAATTAAATAGCCCGATTATCGGCTAGTGTGCGGCCAGCTTTAGTCTGAAAGCAGTAACCACATCCACGCCATAGAGTTATACGCAAGTCACATGCAAGTCACATCAAAATGACCAAACGTCACTTGCTGCGCGACCCGAGCGCACAGAGCTCCACTGTATTGACGTCATTACAGAGCGCGAGTATTTACTATTTAATTACAGCGCATATTACAGCGCACTGAGCAAATGAGAAAAACAAGAGAGAAGAGAGAAAACACGTGAGCTAAATAGATAAAACCAGTGAGAAGAGCGAAACAGAAGAGTAAAGAAAAGAAGAGAGAAAAACAATATTGTAACGTGTGTTTACTATGGTCTATTATGTCGCATTTCCTGAACGTAATCAACTAGCGCCGACGTAGTGACGTAACGTCATGACACCTACGTCGTTACCACGGTAACCAAAGCAGATATGTCGCCGCAGGGCAGCTTCGGGCTGACGCTGTTAAAATCTGTCTGAACGCACAGATCAGATCTGGTCACTTGCAAATGCAGTGTGAAAAGTCAGGCCAAAAGATCAGATTTGAGAATCAAATCGGATTTGGGCTGGATTTGACTGCAGTGTAAATCCGGCCCTAGAGACCACTCACCCCTCCAAATTGGGGGCACTGCAGTGGAGAGGGTTAAATAATTCAAATTCCTGGGAGTGCACATCATCTCTGCATGATCTTACGGTCAGTGCAGACAGAGCGGGTTGTCAAGAAAGCACAACACAGCCACTTTCTCAGGAAGCTGAAGAAGGCTGGGATGGGCCCCCATCCCACTAGTGTGTGCACCCCCCCCCCCCTCCCCCCCCCCCCCGCACTATTATGATCAAGCCTCACCTACAGTACATAAATAGATCTGTGAGGCTGAATTGCACCTACTGTACATAAATACAGTATATATACAGTGATGTTTTTAAATATACCAACCTGTTGCACATAGAACACACTGTGAAGTTGTTTACAAAAAGTTACAGTACAGTAGCTACTACGGGAAAATGGTGTACAATATACCAAACTTTATGCTGCACAGCTGAGGATGCTTTTTTCATTCTCTTTATAATTTTATCTCTAGATGTTTTTTGTTGTTTTGCTGTTATTTTATATACACCACTTCATTGTCTGAAGGAAGACAAACAAAAATGTGTTTTATTCTTATGTACCTGTACAAAAGAAGTAACAATAAAGTACAACTTTGAACCTTGAGCGACTTCCTATAATAGCTGATACAGTCAGAGCAGTACCTTGCTAAATGCTTACTGTTTTGCCCTTCTTTTGGAGAGGCCGGCCATTTGAAGGCCCCTCACAACCTGTGCATGTGCCCTAGGCTCCCAAAGATAAAAAGTTTACATCTGTAGCCTAGCTGTGAGATGGTCTGCTCTAGCTGTAACACTTTGTTTAAGAAGGCTTCCTCTAAGCTGTAATCAAAGGTACAGCCGACCTCGAGAATAAACATAACAAGAATGACATCAGGGGTGTTAGCTGAAATGTTAGAGAACACAGAATCATTATTACACAGGCTAAACATGCTCGGCTTCACAGTAGAATGCTTGTATAGCATGATGGAGGACCTGAAGATGGAAGAGACATCTTTTGATATCACATCCATTATTCTGTCATGCCTACATATGTAGAGTCCCCTGTATACATGGCACCCATTTAAGATGTTGGACATGGTTTCAGCTATCGTGACCATGATGTATACAGGAGGGAGCACGATTGCCTGGAAACCAGATGGAGAGGTTAAGTTTAGATGGTAAAACCTGCAACCTTGCATTCAGAGTAAAGACAACAATACATTCGTCTATGGCAACATTTTTTAACACAGAGTGAGATACAGAATGGTCCGCAGCAGGGACATGCAGTTTTCCCTTGCAGTCTAAGCTCAGTCCAATGCTGCCGTTGCCTTTGCTGTTGTGCCCATAGGAGGCGGCCTCTGGAATTAGTCAGTGGAAATTGGTGTTCTGTTCCACATACAGTCATTGTAAGAGCCAAAACCAGACCTAGAACTAATTGAGAATAATGTTGAGTGTTTTATACTAGAATTGTATTTTTTTATTATTGTGATTGTGTTATAACAATGGGACACAGTATTATTATTATTCCTATTTGCATATCGTGATGGTATTTTATTTACTCATATTAGGTTTTCTTTATTTGGGTATTATTGATACATTTCTGGAAAAACTGTGTTGTGTAATATTACAGCTACTGCGTATGTGACATCAGTATTATATAAAGAAAAAGTTAGTTGGCTGATGTAATCGCAGGAGTAGGACGACACAAGTTTTTGACCGTAACGTAACGTAAAAGAGTAAAAGTTATCATAAAAGTTATCATACAGTAAAGTCAGCAGAAACCTGTTTTTTATTATTTTTGTTGTTGTTTGGAAAACCTTTTCTTATTTTCAAGAGGATCCTGTTGAGAGAAGCTCAGGAGGAATATTCATTTTTGGATAAGGATTGGACTTCCAATAAATCCTTTAAAATACACGTGGTCTCTGCCGTTCCTTGGATACTGGAAGTTACAAATTAAGAAGTGGAGAAAAGTGGATACGAGTCAATACTACTGTTGCGAAGGCTCTCAATTGCTCTCACGTCATACTGGCAGTTAACAGTTGACATGATTGCGCCTTGAAGTTGAATCACCATATATGGAAATGACTGACGTATCTCACCTCACCTCACATTCGATATCTCCATATATGGAGATATCTAGCTGCTGACTTCATCGGGGTGATATCACATCGTACACAAAGGAGCGGCCCATATATGGAAATGTCTAGTTAGTGACCTCATCAGCATGACATCATGCTGATGTCACCTTCATAAACAAACAAGCCCTATAAATAGGAGCCTTTGACACCGGAGAAGGCAGAAGCATTCTTCGACTCAGACCTTATCGCCAGGATCACCTAAGCTTATGGCTTGTCATCGCCTCCAACCATCTCAAGATACTCAGCTAGTTCTCCCAGCAAGACTTCAGAGCCTCTCATACGATTCAAGGCATCTCGGTTAAGTTCTTACCGGACACCACTGCGGCGGGTCCTAATCCTAGAAACCAGTTCCTTCTGAGTAGCTATTTTACATGGTGCCGAAACCCGGGAATGGGGCCTACCGCAGTAACAAGATGCCAAAATCGGAGAGATGGCGTGAGTCATGCCGGGACCGGCTTTGGTAGGAGGATGTTCGTGCGATACTTCCCTTGGCTTGGTAAAAGGGCCTAAAAGGGGCCGAGCAACAAATCTGCCCAGATAAGGATGGTCAGAAGCAAGACAAAGACCGGATCATCAGTGATCTACAACATCAGGTAGGTGAGTATGTGGAGACGATTCGTCAGATGAATCTCCATTCTCAGGTTCGTATTTTGCCTCCGGAGCCCGAGGGCTCTGGAGGTCAGGGGTGTCTGCAACCCAGACACCCAGGTCCCGAAGATGTGGGACTTAAGGTTCGTCGTTTGCCTCCGGAGCCCGAGGGCTCTGGAGGTCAGGGGTGTCTGCTCCACAGACACCCAGGTCCCGAAGATGTGGGACTTAAGGTTCGTCGTTTGCCTCCGGAGCCCGAGGGCTCTGGAGGTCAGGGGTGTCTGCTCCACAGACACCCAGGTCCCGAAGATGTGGGACTTAAGGTTCATCATTTGCCTCCGGAGCCCGAGGGCTCTGGAGGTCAGGGGTGTCTGCTCCACAGACACCCAGGTCCCGAAGATGTGGGACTTAAGGTTCGTCGTTTGCCTCCGGAGCCCGAGGGCTCTGGAGGTCAGGGGTGTCTGCTCCACAGACACCCAGGTCCCGAAGATGTGGGACTTAAGGTTCATTGTTTGCCTCCGGAGCCCGAGGGCTCTGGAGGTCAGGGGTGTCTGCTCCACAGACACCCAGGTCCCGAAGATGTGGGACTTAAGGTTCGTCGTTTGCCTCCGGAGCCCGAGGGCTCTGGAGGTCAGGGGTGTCTGCTCCACAGACACCCAGGTCCCGAAGATGTGGGACTTAAGGTTCATCGTTTGCCTCCGGAGCCCGAGGGCTCTGGAGGTCAGGGGTGTCTGCTCCACAGACACCCAGGTCCCGAAGATGTGGGACTTAAGGTTCGTCGTTTGCCTCCGGAGCCCGAGGGCTCTGGAGGTCAGGGGTGTCTGCAACCCAGACACCCAGGTCCCGAAGATGTGGGGACTTAAGGTTCATCGTTTGCCTCCGGAGCCCGAGGACTCTGGAGGTCAGGGGTATCCACAATCCAGGCACCCAGGTACCGAAGATGCGGGACATCAGTTCCGTCACTTATTCCTGGAGCCCAAGGGCCCTGGAGGTCAGAGCATACAGGGCCATCAGGACTACTACCTATCAACGGGGCGGCGTCATGAGACTGTGACCTCAGCTCATCCAAACCCATCAGGGCATCACTATCCTACCGACTTTCCCAGAGATGCTCAGTCATCGAGATCCAGGGGGCGGTCCCAATCCCCAGCAAGATCCGAGCCTGTTAGGCAGCGGACCACTTATCATCAAGAAGACAACCACCAGGCAAACCGTCCCTTGTATCAACCCAAGGAGCACCAGCACCATCCTAACATGCACCGGAGTATGAGTCAGATCTATCTGGGGCCATCACCCATCATTCCTATCGATCGAAGATCGGACAGGCCGCGGCGGACCACCACGGCATGTACAGCGGGGACGAGACTGGTGGAGGAGCACCGAGAGGACCAGTTCGAGCCTTCTTAATATTTTATCGATTTCCACGGGAAATCTGGGGCGGCTGTTGCGAAGGCTCTCAATTGCTCTCACGTCATACCGGCAGTTAACAGTTGACATGATTGCGCCTTGAAGTTGAATCACCATATATGGAAATGACTGACGTATCTCACCTCACCTCACATTCGATATCTCCATATATGGAGATATCTAGCTGCTGACTTCATCGGGGTGATATCACATCGTACACAAAGGAGCGGCCCATATATGGAAATGTCTAGTTAGTGACCTCATCAGCATGACATCATGCTGATGTCACCTTCATAAACAAACAAGCCCTATAAATAGGAGCCTTTGACACCGGAGAAGGCAGAAGCATTCTTCGACTCAGACCTTATCGCCAGGATCACCTAAGCTTATGGCTTGTCATCGCCTCCAACCATCTCAAGATACTCAGCTAGTTCTCCCAGCAAGACTTCAGAGCCTCTCATACGATTCAAGGCATCTCGGTTAAGTTCTTACCGGACACCACTGCGGCGGGTCCTAATCCTAGAAACCAGTTCCTTCTGAGTAGCTATTTTACAACTACAGTTCTGCAATAAGGTCAAGTGTGGTTATATTTGGATAAGTAAAATCGCCGTTATAGTCATAGTTGCTCTGACAGAGATACTGGGGTCAGATATAAAGTCCTCTGAGACAGCCATCAGCTCACAGTCAGGCCCTACCCACTCCAAGTTAACATCACCTCAGAGTTAGACCCTACCCACTCCAGGTTAACATCACCTCAGAGTTAGACCCTGCACTCCAAGCTAACATCACCTCAGAGTTAGGCCCTACCCACTCCAAGGTAACATCACCTCAGAGTTAGACCCTACCCACTCCAAGCTAACATCACCTCAGAGTTAGACCCTACCGACTCCAAGGTAACATCACCTCAGAGTTAGACCCTACCCACTCCAAGGTAACATCACCTCAGAGTTAGACCCTACCCACTCCAAGGTAACATCACCTCAGAGTTAGGCCCTACCCACTCCAAGGTAACATCACCTCAGAGTTAGACCCTACCCACTCCAAGGTAACATCACCTCAGAGTTAGGCCCTACCCACTCCAAGGTAACATCACCTCAGAGTTAGACCCTACCCACTCCAAGTTAACATCACCTCAGAGTTAGACCCTACCCACTCCAAGTTAACATCACCTCAGAGTTAGACCCTACCCACTCCAAGGTAACATCACCTGAGAGTTAGACCCTACCCTCTCCAAGTTAACATCACCTCAGAGTTAGACCCTACCCACTCCAAGCTAACATCACCTCAGAGTTAGACCCTACCCACTCCAAGGTAACATCACCTCAGAGTTAGACCCTACCCACTCCAAGGTAACATCACCTCAGAGTTAGACCCTACCCACTCCAAGCTAACATCACCTCAGAGTTAGGCCCTACCCACCCCAAGTTAACATCACCTTAGAGTTAGACCCTACCCACTCCAAGGTAACATCAACTCAGAGTTAGTTAGACCCTACCCACTCCAAGTTAACATCAACTCAGAGTTAGTTAGACCCTACCCACTCCAAGTTAACATCACCTTAGAGTTAGACCCTACCCACTCCAAGGTAACATCAACTCAGAGTTAGTTAGACCCTACCTACTCCAAGTTAACATCACCTTAGAGTTAGACCCTACCCACTCCAAGGTAACATCAGCCCAGCAGCACAGATCATTTAAGTCTGACCAGTCTGAACATTCACCGAAACCGGGAGAGCGACTGTCCACTGTGTCCAGTCTCGTACGTGCATGTATGTGTGTCCTCAGGATGAGAATGCACATCTGGGAGGAGAACAGCATGTTTAAAAACACACACACACACACACACACACACACGCACACACACGCACGCACGCACGCACGCACGCACGCACGCGCGCACGCACGCACGCACGCACGCACGCACGCACGCACGCACGCACGCACGCACACACACACACACACACACACACACACACACACACACACACACTCCTGTCCTCAAGTAACACTGTCCTCTGCAGTGGTAGAAAGTAATTAAGTACCGGTACATGTACTCAAGAACTGTACTTTAGTACGATTTTGGGGAATATTTACTGGAGTTAATAGATTTTTATTAGTATTAAACAACATGCATTAACTAATAATCATCCCCTTAACGGCTGTTTGGCTTTCAATCTACAAGCACACAACGCCTCGCAAAGCGTTGTATTTAAAAAGAAAAAAGAAAATGTTTTGATAGAGTATTTCTACATTGTGCTATTGCACAATTTCAGATTGCAGGAACGCAGAGCCGAGAGCCAAGGCATTGACCCGCGCGCGTGCGTGCGTGCGTGCGTGCGTGCGTGCGTGCGTGTGTGTGTGCTGAACATCTGGGAGGAGAACATTTCATATCTTGTTGCTGTCAACATGTTTCAACATGCTCACACACACACACACACACACACACACACACACCTTGGCCTTTAATGGCAAGAAGGAGGACAAATAACCCTTTTACCATAAGCAATCAGACTTTTGAAGGTCTCAGAATAAAATTCTCTAATAATGCTACCTGCTGGTTTAGTTAATATGAAGGTACTGTACTTTTTAAATGAAATATCTTCTATATATTTAACAATTTAGTTTCTTAACTGTTGTGTTACTGTGCAAAACACCTCTCTCTACACGCCTCTCCTCTGCAGGCGCTGTGGTGTAATCTCATCTTTAGTATCTGATGAAAACATTCTAATAGTTCATCATGAATATTAAAATATAAACCTCACTGCGTGGGCTGTAGGCCTACTGACAGAAGATAGAAGTGACCCAATCTAGTCGTTATTCCAATAAATTCCTCCCCACACACATTCATGTGTTGTCACTGCTGTTGATTCCCTACTGACTCACCTGCCAGTGAGGAGCCTCCACCGGGAGGACGTAGGGCTTTAGTCCTACTCCGGGCGGCCCCGGGATCGAACATGGAACCCTTCAGGAACCCTCCGTGTTCTAAGAAGGCAATCTACTCCTGTGTGTGTGTGTGTGTGTGTGTGTGTGTGTGTGTGTGTGTGTGTGTGTGTGTGTGTGTGTGTGTGTGTGTGTGTGTGTGTGTGTGTGTGTGTGTGCAAGCTTGTGTGACAGAGTGGTATTATTTAGAATTATAGCCATGACTACACCACTTGGGGAATTGCGCCCCAAGAAATATATTATATAATACCTAATTTAACTATGAGTACATAGTACTATGTAACTGTGTGAGGAGTTACGTAACTCCTCACACAGTTTGTTACCAGTAAAGGGAGGTAGAAACATGGATTATAAGTATCAAACATAGATTACTTTTATTTGTATACAATCTTTAAAAGGGAGTCAATAAAAACTTAGGAATAGGAACCATACATGTGCAATACATCATTGGGGCAAAATACCATTCATTATCATTATACAGTTTCATCAGTGATGTATATGCCGGCTGGGGCTTTCCAATGGAAGTAAGTAAATAAATGAAGTAACTTATTTACAACCAACCCAATAAACAACTTAAGAACACAGAAACATAGAATAACAAATGACACACATTTGTCATCAATATTAAACCCATAGCTTGGAATGCCCTATAGTGTGTGAGTCTCATGTGGTCTATAACATAAGACATCTATGATGTAGGCGTCAGTCATAGGCCTATCATATTTTGGAAAATATTTTGTTCACATTTTGTCCAACTTTTGCAAATGAATTCCGTCCTGCGTGACCTTGCCAGTACAAGTTATCTATAGTGAACAACTTCTGAGATGATGTTGGTCAATTTAGCAAAAAATGTTTTCCTGGAATAGGAGTAACCCCTTTCTTTTTCTTTCCCCCTCAAAGAAAGAGACCACAAATAAGTACTAGGCCTATCACTTCTTTCTTTCTTTCTTTCTTTCTTTCTTTCTTTCTTTCTTTCTTTCTTTCTAACTTTCTTCTAGGTTGGGGGAGGGGTCCATTCCTCCTACTCCATTTCTACCACTAGTAGTAGTTTCCTCTGCTGTATCTGAGACTAGTAGTGAAACATTCAACCTCCACAAGGTGGTGCTAGAGTACTTCTATCATTTCCATGTTGTTAACAAAGCACCATGATAAGAGATCAATGCTCACTCCAGAGCATACAGTAATTCTGTATTATTATGTTTTCAAAGTTAAAAATTAGCGATTCCTTTTTCTCTGGATCTTTCTCGTTTTTGACAGTTCGTTCATGTGCCATGTTTAGAAACAAA